>NC_030685.2:88659730-88929730 GCF_000004195.4 Xenopus tropicalis
ATTGGGAAATAAACATGGGTATTGTGGGAAACAAGTTAGGCTGCAGGTTTTTACATCGGTGTGATGTTTGTTGGGATTTGGCTTTAGGGGGTTGGTGTTTCCCAGTATCACTGTTCCCTGAGCTCTCACCCAACTCAACCCCTTGCTCAGCATTAGTATCACATTTACTATCTGGCTTTTTACTTTCAGCTTTACTTGCATGTTGTTTTACTTTCAGTAACTTTTCACAAATTTCTGTCACTTTCCTCCCTTCCCCCTTCCCACACTCAGGCTGCACACACACAGGTACCTCCCTTTGCTTGGCTTTGCCTCCTCCATTTCCAGCTTCTTTCCTCTCTTCCAACATGGCTGCTGGGATTCCTCTCTCAGAAGCAGTTTTGGGCCCCTTCACTGCCTTCCCTGGGACTCCTGCTGCCGCCTTCTCCTCCTGGCCTTTCCCAGATCTTGTAATCCTCTGGCCTTCCAAAGTGGGCCCCAAGGCCTGGGTCTCACGGGAAGAAATTGCCCGCCCAGGCCTCACCTGGCCTGGGCTGACGCTCTCCATTCCCCTGGTCCTCTGGTTCCCTGCAGAGCACTGACAAACACGTCTGCTTACAATGGGGGATCAGATAGGATCTGTGCCACTGTGACAGAATGCTCTGTTATACAGATAGCTAGAATCTCAGCCATAAGCAGGGCAGGACTGCTGCTTACAATGGGGGGATCAGATAGGATCTGTGCCACTGTGACAGAATGCTCTGTTATACAGATAGCTAGAATCTCAGCCATAAAGCAGGGCAGGACTGCTGCTTACAATGGGGGGGATCAGATAGGATCTGTGCCACTGTGACAGAATGCTCTGTTATACAGATAGCTAGAATCTCAGCCATAAAGCAGGAGGACTGCTGCTTACAATGGGGGATCAGATAGGATCTGTGCCACTGTGACAGAATGCTCTGTTATACAGATAGCTAGAATCTCAGCCATAAAGCAGGGCAGGACTGCTGCTTACAATGGGGGATCAGATAGGATCTGTGCCACTGTGACAGAATGCTCTGTTATACAGATAGCTAGAATCTCAGCCATAAGCAGGGCAGGACTGCTGCTTACAATGGGGGATCAGATAGGATCTGTGCCACTGTGACAGAATGCTCTGTTATACAGATAGCTAGAATCTCAGCCATAAAGCAGGGCAGGACTGCTGCTTACAATGGGGGGATCAGATAGGATCTGTGCCACTGTGACAGAATGCTCTGTTATACAGATAGCTAGAATCTCAGCCATAAAGCAGGGCAGGACTGCTGCTTACAATGGGGGGATCAGATAGGATCTGTGCCACTGTGACAGAATGCTCTGTTATACAGATAGCTAGAATCTCAGCCATAAAGCAGGACAGGACTGCTGCTTACAATGGGGGGGGATCAGATAGGATCTGTGCCACTGTGACAGAATGCTCTGTTATACAGATAGCTAGAATCTCAGCCATAAAGCAGGGCAGGACTGCTGCTTACAATGGGGGGATCAGATAGGATCTGTGCCACTGTGACAGAATGCTCTGTTATACAGATAGCTAGAATCTCAGCCATAAAGCAGGGCAGGACTGCTGCTTACAATGGGGGGATCAGATAGGATCTGTGCCACTGTGACAGAATGCTCTGTTATACAGATAGCTAGAATCTCAGCCATAAAGCAGGGCAGGACTGCTGCTTACAATGGGGGGATCAGATAGGATCTGTGCCACTGTGACAGAATGCTCTGTTATACAGATAGCTAGAATCTCAGCCATAAAGCAGGGCAGGACTGCTGCTTACAATGGGGGGATCAGATAGGATCTGTGCCACTGTGACAGAATGCTCTGTTATACAGATAGCTAGAATCTCAGCCATAAAGCAGGGCAGGACTGCTGCTTACAATGGGGGGGATCAGATAGGATCTGTGCCACTGTGACAGAATGCTCTGTTATACAGATAGCTAGAATCTCAGCCATAAAGCAGGGCAGGACTGCTGCTTACAATGGGGGTCAGATAGGGTCTGTGCCACTGTGACAGAATGCTCTGTTATACAGATAGCTAGAATCTCAGCCATAAAGCAGGGCAGGACTGCTGCTAACAGGTTTTTTGAGGCAAAACTAAACTATGTGCACTGACACATTAACAAAATGAATGGGAAACATAGGAATGTAGGAATTTGGGGGATAAGGAGCCATTAGGAAACTTTGAGAGAGACTGAGGATCACTTGACGTTCCTTTTCTTTCCTTTATGATTTAAGAGAAGCTCCGCCCTGTTTATAAAAGGGGGCCGGCCTTCATCTTCATTTAAAGGTACGGTAACAGCTCAGTTATTCTGGGCGGCCGCACTGCAATTAAACAACAGCTTATATTTATGTCTCATTGGTACAAAGAGGAATATCTTGTGTATTACAATTTTCCACAATCCCAAGCGTGCGTCCCCGTGGCCCCTCTAACGTGGTTATTTGGTAACAGCGCAACCGCCGGCAGCGACCGGAGTCTCTCCCAGTCATCAACCTCTTTACCCTCCGTATCTGTAGAGATACTCAGTATTGTTATTAACTGCTGCTAATCTGTATTATCTCCCCCTAATGATAAAGGCAATATAATCAGGGAAGCACTAAATCCTTCTGCCAGCGGCACCATGCCAACTGTTATGCCCCTCCCACACATGTAACTGCACCTATACAGAGAAGGAATGTTCTGGGCACACAATAAGCTGTACCCCCATACTGTACTGTCTAAGGGAAACACTATGGCACCCCCTACCCATATGTATAAATACAATATACAGAGAGGGAATGTTCTGGGCACACAATAAGCTGTACCCATACTGTACTGTCTAAGGGAAACACTATGGCACCCCCTACCCATATGTATAAATACAAATATACAGAGAGGGAATGTTCTGGGCACACAATAAGCTGTACCCCCATACTGTACTGTCTAAGGGAAACACTATGGCACCCTACCCATATGTATAAATACAAATATACAGAGAGGGAATGTTCTGGGCACACAATAAGCTGTACCCCCATACTGTACTGTCTAAGGGAAACACTATGGCACCCCTACCCATATGTATAATACAAATATACAGAGAAGGAATGTTCTGGGCACCACAATAAGCTGTACCCCATACTGTACTGTCTAAGGGAAACAACTATGGCACCCCTACCCATATGTATAAATACAATATACAGAGAGGGAATGTTCTGGGCACCACAATAAGCGTACCCCATACTGTACTGTCCTAAGGGAAACACTATGGCACCCCTACCCATATGTATAAATACAAATATACAGAGAGGGAATGTTCTGGGCACACAATAAGCTGTACCCCCATACTGTACTGTCTAAGGGAAACACTATGGCACCCCCTACCCATATGTATAAACAAATATACAGAGAGGGAATGTTCTGGGCACACAATAAGCTGTACCCCCATACTGTATGTCTAAGGGAAACACTATGGCACCCCTACCCATATGTATAAATACAAATATACAGAGAAGGAATGTTCTGGGCACACAATAAGCTGTACCCCCATACTGTACTGTCTAAGGGAAACACTATGGCACCCCCTACCCATATGTATAAATACAAATATACAGAGAGGGAATGTTCTGGGCACACAATAAGCTGTACCCCCATACCAGATCTCTATCTTTTAATGGAGCGACTACTGATATTCTGAAATCATTTTTGGGATTAGTCTTTGCTTGTAAATCAGTCAGTTCTTCATTTTCTATCTCTGGCTGCTGTGCCATTAGCCGCCCCTCGTACTGTACTGACCCAAACACATAACTGTCTCGTCGGTTTCCCAGGGCGGAACCTTCTTTTGCCCTTTGAACCTGCCAGAGGTCAGAGAATGAACTTGGCCCAGTGACTCGGGGCCGGTGAGTGTAGGGGCCCCTCAGGGTTCCTGTGCCGCCGGGGCCCCGTATCTGACAGATTGTGACATTGGACCCAGTTGGATCTTTGTCCCGTCGTTGAGAGATTAATTGATTGATTAGCGCCATTAGCCGCCCTTATCTCATTGGCTCGTTCGCTGTCGCACTTCTCCCATTATCTCAAATATTTACAGTGCCTCAGTCTGTTATCTGCCCAACTGCGTGGGAAACGCCATGTATATTCCTATGGGGGGGGGATAAATCCTGTTGTAGTCACTTTCCTGGGGCCGCTAGCCCCCTTGGTGTAGTTGCACTTCAACTCCCCGCACCCCGGACGCCTGTGTTGCATTATTAGTATCATTAAAGGGGCGGTTTGCCTTTAAGTTAACTCTTAGTTACAGAATAGACAATTCGAAGCAACTTTTCAATTGGTCTTCATTTTTTTCTTTTTTATAGTTTTTGTGTGGGGGCCAAGGCAGGGGTCCCTTGGGGGTGCAGGGGGGTGGGACCTACACCCCCCAGTTCGACCCTGCACTGGTGTGCAACCCCCCTATAATAGAGCCCCCAAATGACAGGTATAGGGGTAATAATTACAGATTTACCCTTAGGCACATGGGGACCTAAAACTGCCCTCTGACTATTATGGAAATCTCCCCCCAGTACAGGCAGACATGTGGGATACTGGTCCTGGTTCTGTTGCTATGGAGGCAGCCGGGGCAGGTACCTGAGCTGGGTAATATTCTCCCGGGGGGGTAAAACTGCATCCCAGTAATGTCTATTTGTGGCCCTAAGTGTCACTCCAGACCTGGCTGCACGGTGGGTAGGAAGGGGCCCGAGAGGTGGGCACAGTGGGCAAATTCACTGGGCTGCCCCCCTCCGTGGGTTTGTACCTGCAGCCACAGGGTCGGCCAATGGGGTATCAGGACTGGGGGCCAATCATTGTGGGGCCCTGGGAGAATAGCCCCATACTTATTGCTGATGAGATCTCATTGGGAACCGGGGCAGTTGAGCTGCTATGGGGGAGAGGGTGGGAGGAGTCATGGGGGTAAGGGGCAATAAAGGAGCCACATGTGGGTTTCCTGGGGGGAATAGATTAGAGTTGCACCGACCAGGATTCAGTTTGGGATTCGGCCAAGATTTGCCCTTTTTCGCATGAATAAAAATAGTGGTACGACCCGAGAGTAGATTGTACAATACAAATGTATATTGGGGATCCCCCTCTTGTAAGGTGCCCCCCAATACACAGGGAGATACAGGTTGGCGATTTGGCCTGTGTAGGGGACCAATGAGATTGCCCGTATCTATCTGGGCCCATTCAGGTGGAAGGAACGCCATTGGCCCATGTATGTGCTCTGGCGCACACCATTGTGCCACATGGGTCGCTAAACTGGGCCAATATCTGCATTACTGGCTGAGCAAGTGGATCTGATTCTGAATTGGGTTGAGCTTTGCCTTTGCCAAACCAGTTGTGCAGGGAGTTGGGCAACAGGTTTGAGCCTTCCCAGCCTCCGTCACACAAACTCCCCACACTTGGGAATTATTCCTGCAGCGCACGGAGCCCCGGGGCCCCGAGGATAAACGGGGGGATCAAACAACCAACAGACCCACCGACCCCAGGAGCCAGAGCCGCGGGACCCCGGAAACACAAGGTAACGTCGATTTAACCCATTACAGGCACAATTACACCAATATATAAAGGGTAACCTAACCCTATAGGGTAACACGGGGGGGGGGGGGTGCAGGGGGGGCACAAATGTGGTGTCAGTGTGTTTATATGCTCTGCACTGCTGGTTCTGACTCTTGAAACAAAGTAGCAGCAGACCTGTGCAGACTCTCGCAAGTCTGACTTCTCCTATTGGTTTCAATAGACAGAACGGGACAGAGACACACTCGCTGCCTTGGTCTGTCAGTCACATCCAGGCTCCCCTCTCGCTGCAGGTGAATCGCCATGAAGGAGGAGATGCTTATCTTGCCTGAGTCCCGGGAAGGTAGGTTCCCTATGTAGCTATAAGGGAAAAGTACAAAGAGAGACAACTGAATTAATAAAGGGAAGTGTCTCATGGAAAGGCTTCATTTTCCTACTGACTGAAGAAACCCAAGAAAAGGGCCCCCAAAGGGTGCAGTGAGGGATCCTATGTGTCCAGTGACACTGTGCAGGAATGGGGGGCACAGGGTTTGGGGGTACAATACAGCGACTGTGCAGGAATGGGGGGCACAGAGTTTGGGGTGCAATACAGTGACACTGTGCAGGAATGGGGGGTACAGGGTTTGGGGGTGCAATACAGTGACACTGTGCAGGAATGGGGGGTACAGGGTTTGGGGGTGCAATACAGTGACACTGTGCAGGAATGGGGGGCAGGGTTTGGGGGTGCAATACAGTGACACTGTGCCAGGAATGGGGGGACAGGGTTTGGGGGTGCAATACAGTGACACTGTGCTGAGCAGGAGGCGCAGGTTTGTTTGGCAAGGAACCAGTTAATCTCCCCATGTTGAGTTATTTATTTGAGCGCTAGAAGTGCGTCCCAATCCCGTATCACATGACCCCATATGATCCTCACAAACAAAGTTTCCCTGGCGCAGTAGGGAGGCTCCGGGCCCTTTTCCTGCCCATCAGGGGCCAAAGGTTAACCCCCGAGTAACTGAGTCTCCTCTCATCTTGATAAGTGCAAAGGGGCCAATCCCATTGGCTGGAGGGGTCTAAACTCGACCTGTAATAATCATTATGACCGCTAAAGTAATAGCCAAGGATGGAATAATGAGGTGCCCCTCATGAGCGGAAGCCCTCAGTTCTGGAGTAAGTGTGGGCAAGCTGCCAGCGGGCGCCATGGAAGAAGAAAGCTGATGAAGTTCGAGGAGATGCGACAAGTGTAGATACCTCAGACCTGCCCTCTGTTATGTTACCTCCCCTTACTGTGCCCAGTGCCAGTTACTGTTACCCCTGTATGTGGCCCAGTTGCCAGTACCTGTTTTACCCCTGTATGTTCCTCAGTGCACAGTCGTGTTACCCCCTGTAATTGCCAGGGTAACGAGATTCTGTTACCTAGTCCCTGTATGTGGCACGCAGTACCAGTCTGGGGTTACGCCGCATGTAAAGTGCCATGTGTCCAGTACTGTATTACCCCCCTCTGTGAGTCGCCCAGTGCAGTCTGTTACCCAACAGTGGCACGTGCACTAGTATTGTGCGCCAGTGCAGTCCTCGTTAAACGTCCCCTGTAAATGTGGCGCCAGTGACCAGTGTTACCGGGTGAACTTTCGCGCCCCGGACACCCTGTAATGTGCCCAGTGGCCAGTCTGTCACCCCCTGTATGGTGCCCAAGGTATGAGTCTGTTACCCCTGTATGTGCCCAGGTGCCAGTCTGTTACCACCTCTGTATGTGCCCGCAGTACTTCAGCAACTCGGTTACCCTACCCTGTATGGTGCGCAGTACCAGTCTGTTACCTCACTGCCTGTATGTCGCCCACCAGTACCAGTCGTTACCCACCCTCGTTATGTGCCCAGTGACCATAGTCTTGTTTTACCTTGTTGTTCACCTGTAAGTGTGGCCCAGTCCATAGAGTCCTGTTCCTCCACACCTAGTATGTGCGCAGTACCAGTCTGTTAGTGTTACCCCTGGTATGGTGCGCCAGTACCCAGAGTCCTGTTAACCCTTTGATCGAACACTCTTCTTAATTTGACATCCCTGCTTATTCCGTGGCCAGTACTCTAAGTCTGCTTTATCCCCTGTAATGTGCCCAGTACCCAGTCTAGTTTAACCAGACTGTGCTTATTGTGACCACACCTGGTATGTCCCCAGTACCAGGGTTGTTACTGGGGTTACCACCCTGTATGTGCCAGTCAGTCTGTTAGTGTTACCCCACACAGCTGTATGTGGCCCAGTACCAGTCTGTTAGTGTTACCCTAGCTAAATTCCGTCTGTATGTTGCCCCGTACTCTGGAGTCTGTTTTACTGCTTGAGTAGAAGTCAACCCTGTATCGCTGCCCAGATACGGCGAGTCTGGTTACTGGGGGTTACCAAGGACTTCTGGAGCCTGAGTTTATTTATTTTGACACATCCTGTAATGTGGCTCACTTCACCAAAATACTGTTCCGCCCTCTGGGTATTTCGGCTGTTACCAGTTCTGCTCTAAGTGGGTTTAACTCCCCTGGTATGTGGCCCAGTACCAGTCTGTTTAGTGTTTACCCCCGCTGTGAATGTGCCCAGTACCATCCTGGGTTAGTGTATACCACCCCCGTGTATGTGCCCAGTACAGTTGTTAGTGTTTACGCTGCCCTGTATGTGCCCAGTACCCAAGTCTGTTAGTGTTACCTGCTGCCGCCTGTATGTGCCATAGTGTACGCAAGTCCTGTTACTTCTTTGCCCCTGTTGTGCCGCAGTACTGACAGTCAGTTAGTGTTAACCCCTGTTATGTGCCCGTACCGAGTCTGTTAGTGCTCTCAGCTTAAGCTGTCCCCTGTATGTGCCCAGTACCAGTTGTTAGTCGTTAACCCAGCACGTCCCCTGCTATGTGCCCCCCAGTAACGCAAAGTGTTTTAGTGTTACCTGGCTTTTGCCCCTGCTAATGTGCCAGAGTTACCAAGTCTGTTAGTGGTTACGAGTCCTGTATGTGCCATCAGAACCCTAGTTCTGTTCTCCACACCCTGGTAATGTGCCCAGTACCAGTTCTGTTACCACACACCTGTAATGTGCCCAAGTGACCAAGTTTCCTGTTTAGTTGTTACCTGACTATCTCCACTGTATTGTTCCAGTAACCAACTGAGTCGTAGCCTGTTACCAGTTTGCAGCAGGTACCCCTGGTAATCGTTGCACGCAGTACCCAGTCTGTAGGTTGGTTACCCCCCTGGTCTGTGCCCAAGTACCAGTTCTGTTAGTGTTTACCCCCCTGTATGTGCCTAGTACCAGCCTGGTTACCCCGATCCACTAGTATGTGCCCAGTACCAGTTCGTTTAGTGTTATCCTACCTTATGTGCCCAGTACCTAGCCTGTTACCCCTGTATGTGCTCGCAGTACGCAAGCCTGTTACCTCTCCCCTGTATTGTGCTCCCAGTACCAGTCTGGTAGTGTTACCTTTTGGTTCTGTTTTGTTTATTTTTAACGAGGTTGCGCCCACTGTTATGGTAGCCCAGTACACAGTCTGTTTACCTGCCTACCCTGTAATGTGCCCAGTACCGAGTCTGTTAAGTGTTACCCGCCAAATAGATCTGTATGTGCCTCAGTACCTGGCTGTTAGCCCACCCTGTTACTCGCTGCCCAGTTTACCATCTGTTAACCACTAACCCTACGTTATGGACCGACAGTACAAAGCCTGTTACACCTCCCTGGTATGTGCCGCAGGTACCAAGCTCTGTTAGTGTTACTCATGGAGTGGTTGGCTCCTGTAATGTTGGCCCAGTACCAGCCTGTTCAGCCCCTGTTGTGCCCCCGTACCAGTCCCTTTGTTTAGTGTTTACCCCCCTGTATGTGCCCAGTACGCAGTCTGTTAGTGTTACTGAAAATTTTGAAACTCAACTGTAAATGTGCCCGTTACCAGTCTGTTACCTATCCCAACTGTATGATGACCTCAGTACGAGGAGTCTGTTAGTGGTTACCTTGTTCAACATAACTAGCAACTTTTAATATACCCCTGTATGTGCCGCGAGTGCCAGTCTGTTTAGGTTACCCCCTGTAATGTGCCAGTACCAAGTCTGTTACACAATATCACCCCCTGTATGTGCCAGTCCAGTTCTGTTAGTGTTACCTCCCTTGGTAATGTGCCCAGTACCAGTCCTTTGTTACCCCCCTGTATGTGCCCAGTACCAGTCTGTTAAGTGTTCCCTGCATGTGCCTAGTACGAGTCCTGTTACCCCTGTAATGTGCCCAGAACCAAGTCTGTTAGTGTTACCTCCCCCCTGATGTGCCCAGTACCAGTCTGTTAGTGTTACCCACGTCCTGTAATGTGCCCAGTACCAAGCCTGTTTACCCCTCTGTATGTGCACAGTACCAGTCTGTTGACCCCCCAACAGCTCTGTATGTGCCGCGCAGTAGCAGGTTTGAGAGCCTGTTTACCTCATCCCTCTGATATGTGCCCCATACACTTAGTTACTATTTACCCCACCTGTATGTGCCCAGTACCAGCCTGTTACCTCCCGCCTTGTATGTGCCCCCAGTACCAGTCATGTTCCTCCTTCGCCCTGTATTGTGCCCAGTACAGTCCTGGTTACCCACCCGTATGTGCGCAGTACCGCCTGTTAGCCTGGACCGAAACTCCCCTGTATGTGCCCAGTACCGTCTGGGTTACCGCACCCTGTATGTGCCCCAGTACCAGTCCTGTTACACCGTCACCTGTGGATGTGCCCAGTACCAGCTGTTACCCCCCTGTATGTGCCCAGTAACCAGTGCTGTTACCCAGGAGCTACCGCGCTGTAAATGTGGCCCAGTACCAGTCCGTTTCATGTTAGACCCTGCATGATCTTCTAGACCCTTGTAATGTGCCCAGTACATCTGTTAGTATGGTTGACCATTGGCAGATCCCCCATCTGTATGTGCCCTAGTACCTCAGCGCTGTTAGCCCCCTGTAATGTGACGCATTTATTATGGTGGAAATACCACTAAAGTACCAGAGTCCTGTTGTGGTTGCCCATGCTATATTCCGATTTTGCCCTCTGTATTGATTGCCTAGTTTACCAGTCTGTTAGTTGTTACCCTCACCCTGTATGTGCCCCAGTACCCCAGCTCTGTTACGACAATTCGTCCCCTGTATGTGTCAGTATCCATGAGTGCTGGTTACCCAAGGTCATACTCCTTGTAAATGTGCCGGCACAGTACTCTAGCCTGTTACCCCCCTGTATGTTGCCAAAGCTACCAGTCTATTTTACAAGAATTCGCAGCACCTCTGGTACATGTGCCCAGTGACCAGCCTGGTTACCTCTTACCCTGTATGTGCCCATCCAGTCTTTTAACTCATGATGGCTGGGAGGAAAGGGGTTGTATGTGCCCAGTTCACCAGTACCTGTTACCCACACCTGTAATGTGCCCAAGTACGCAGCCTGTAGTTACCGACACGCTGGTATGTGCCCCAGTACAGTCATGTGTTTAACCACATGTAGCGAAGCAAGCAGAAAGACCTCACTGGTATGTGCCCAGTACCAAGTCTGTTATATACCGTTACTCCTGGTTGTGCTCCAGTACCAGTTGATTAGTGTTGCCTCACCCGTATGTGCTCCAAGTACTCAGTGCTGTTCAGTGTTACCATCAGGCCCCCCTGTATGTGCCCAGTATCCAGTCTGTTACCGCTCCGCCGGCTCCGCTGCATGTGCCCAGTAACAGTAACTGATTACCCTCACCCGTTAGTATGTGCCACAGAGGTACCAGTCTGAGTAAGTGGTTACCGTGAACTTAGGATGCAACTAGCCCCCTGTATGGTGCCCAGGTAACCAATCACTGTTCGTGTTAGCCACAAACCTCCCTCCCTTTTGTATGTTGCCCCAGTACCAGCTCCCTGTTACCAATATTCACTCGCTTGTATGTGCCCAGTACCAGTCTGTTAGTGTTACCCCCCCTGTATGTGCCCAGTACCAGTCTGTTACCCCCCTGTATGTGCCCAGTACCAGTCTGTTACCCCCCTGTATGTGCCCAGTACCAGTCTGTTACTTTTCCTCACCCAGTTAATTCCAAGTTAAAGGGTTAATGGGAGTTGCAGAGTTCTTTCCTATAGTTTTATTCTGTATATTTGACGTTTGGGTCCCAGTAGAACCGCCAGTACATGGAGCTGCGCTGGGTCAGGTGACTTTCATCAACATCCTTCTCTGTCTGACTTGGCCCCGGGGCCCAAATTGTCTGCTTCCCAGAAATGTATAAATGTTCCTCCTGTTACTGCGGAACCCTGGGTGCCCCCCCCCCCCCCGCTGCGCTGTTTGCCCCCCAGTTATGATACAATGAGGCTCAACTGGGGGCAGATTTGCCCCAATAATCTCTGGGTTTGTAACTATAACAAAGGGCGCTGGGAGTTACAGTCACACAACTCTTTCTTTTTTAGATCTATAATGATGGTATTTTAAAGGGGAAGTAAACCCAACGATATTGTATTTGAGCCCCCAAGCTGTGCGGCTGCTTCTTTCAGACCAGCGGGTTGGGAAGGAGACAGGGAGGTGGCAGAGCAGTTGGCACCGGGTGCAGTAAATACCCTGCTATTAAATAATATCATTAATTCACTAATTACAGATTAAAGTCACTGCCAGTTGTGACTCACGCCCGGTTCTGCCCGACTCTCAGCACAAACATGACGTCCATCTGATAATTGTATCATTGCTTAATATCTTAATAATCACCCCCCCCCCCAATACTGGTAACGGGACACTGATCCAACAGAGCGGGGGGGGGGGGGGTAATATCAATTCCCTGGGTGTGAGAAGCTTAAAGGGGAGTTGCTATGGAGTTGCTATGGAGCTGGCACTGGCATTGCTAGAAAGTGGCATCATTAGAGAAATGTAATTAACTGCCCCCCCCCAATATCTGCTCAGATTACTGCTCTCTAAAACAGTTTACCTGAAGCTCCCCGGGGGTTGTTTGCCAACCTGTATAACAATAAGTGCGGTGCCAGGGATGGTATGGGTGCCAGGGATGGTATGGGTGCCAGGGATGGTATGGGTGCCAGGGATGGTATGGGTGCCAGGGATCATATTGTGCCCAGGTTACGAAACAAAAAGAACCTTAATCATTAAAGGCTTTGTTTGTGTGACTGGGGCTGATTGGGTGCAGCTCAGAGAGAATAGGGGCAATTAGTGCTGGTAGGAGGGGGGGGGAGTGTGGCTGGGGGGGTGGGGGGGCAGTAACAGCCATGTTGCCCCTCTAACATGAAACCGTGCCACATTCGCAATGCGCTTTTTATAGATTCCCAGTATTACAGGTGAGGTAGCTCCGCCCAGACTGGAAATAGAAACCTGGCCACGCCCACACAGCCAGGTAATAGCAGGTACTTACATAATAGTAACACTGAGACATCGGGCTGAACCAGAGCGTGGGGGGGGGGGGGATCCCATGTATCGGGCAACTGGGGCCATTTTCTATTATGTGTAGTCTGTCCGCCCCCCCCATAGTGATCCTACCCCCCCTTATATATTTATATATAGTGACCCCCCCTTAACTGCCCCCCCCCAGTGTAACCAATCCCAACTGGGCCAGCCTTTCCCCATAACTGAGCCCATTCCCTTTATCAGCTTAGTCGCTCTTCCCTGTACTTTCTCTATTTCATTACTGCCCCCCCCCTTATATATTTATATATAGTGACCCCCCCTTAACTGCCCCCCCCCCCAGTGTAACCAATCCCAACTGGGCCAGCCTTTCCCCATAACTGAGCCCATTCCCTTTATCAGCTTAGTCGCTCTTCCCTGTACTTTCTCTATTTCATTACTGCCCCCCCTTATATATTTATATATAGTGACCCCCCCCTTAACTGCCCCCCCCCCCCCAGTGTAACCAATCCCAACTGGGCCAGCCTTTCCCCATAACTGAGCCCATTCCCTTTATCAGCTTAGTCGCTCTTCCCTGTACTTTCTCTATTTCATTACTACCCCCCCTTATATATTTATATATAGTGACCCCCCCCTTAACTGCCCCCCCCCCCCAGTGTAACCAATCCCAACTGGGCCAGCCTTTCCCCATAACTGAGCCCATTCCCTTTATCAGCTTAGTCGCTCTTCCCTGTACTTTCTCTATTTCATTACTGCCCCCCTTATATATTTATATATAGTGACCCCCCCCTTAACTGCCCCCCCCCCAGTGTAACCAATCCCAACTGGGCCAGCCTTTCCCCATAACTGAGCCCATTCCCTTTATCAGCTTAGTCGCTCTTCCCTGTACTTTCTCTATTTCATTACTGCCCCCCCCTTATATATTTATATATAGTGACCCCCCTTAACTGCCCCCCCCCAGTGTAACCAATCCCAACTGGGCCAGCCTTTCCCCATAACTGAGCCCATTCCCTTTATCAGCTTAGTCGCTCTTCCCTGTACTTTCTCTATTTCATTACTGCCCCCCCTTATATATTTATATATAGTGACCCCCCCTTAACTGCCCCCCCCCCCCAGTGTAACCAATCCCAACTGGGCCAGCCTTTCCCCATAACTGAGCCCATTCCCTTTATCAGCTTAGTCGCTCTTCCCTGTACTTTCTCTATTTCATTACTGCCCCCCTTATATATTTATATATAGTGACCCCCCCCTTAACTGCCCCCCCCCCCAGTGTAACCAATCCCAACTGGGCCAGCCTTTCCCCATAACTGAGCCCATTCCCTTTATCAGCTTTAGTCGCTCTTCCCTGTACTTTCTCTATTTCATTACTGCCCCCCCTTATATATTTATATATAGTGACCCCCCCTTAACTGCCCCCCCCCCCCCAGTGTAACCAATCCCAACTGGGCCAGCCTTTCCCCATAACTGAGCCCATTAGTTGTGCAAGACATTTTCGGAAATAAAATCTGATTAATCGGTTACAAATCAGTCCATGTGATTCTATATAAATGAGTGAGTGGGTGGGGGGGGGGGGTTCTCTGGGCCTCGGATCTCATGATGTGAATGGACTCATATGACCCCCCCCCCAGGAATGCACTGCAATTCTATGATTCCTTTGATTGTAAGAACAGAATTGGCCAAACCCCCCCCCCCCCTTCACCGTTTGATAAATATCTCCCTAGAATCCTGTGAATTCCCACTTTGTTAAATCCCCCCCAGTCTCCTGTTAGCGTCTGTCGCACCTAGCGACTCTGTGCAATTAAGATGCGCCGGGCATGGCCGCTCAGAAGCCGCTACAGTGCGCAGCGTGAATGTAAATGAAGGGAAAGTTCATGTCTGGTATTAAAGGGGCGACAGGGGAACCCCACAATGAGCCCCTGTGCCCTGAGGCTGCCGGGAACCCCCCCTTCCCCACATCGCACCAATGTTAGGCAAATAGTTCCGACTGAGTACACAGGAGGGAGTGGGAAGTGACAGTCGCTGGGAGTCGCACAATAACCGCCCCGTCCCGACACCCCTTGCTGTCTGTGAGGGGATCAGTGGGAGAGTCCAGAGCCCCCCTGTACCCCCCTGTGCAGACAGAGTGTAGCCCCCCCACTCCCTGCCACTATGCCCCCCTCACCCACCGACCCCTCTCTGCTCTCCCCCCCAGGAAAGAAGAGCGGACTGAGCAGTTACTTCTCAACATCTGCCTCCTCTCCGACCAAGAAAGTGCCGGTAAGTCGGACTCTTTAACCCTTTCTAGAAATAAATATTAATAATAATATCTGAATTCTGTTTGCCTTGCTAACCCCTCCCTGCCCGTCACATATTCCACCTTATCGTCATGCCAGGGAAGGAAAGGGTTAATGGGGACTATTTAGGGTTAATGAACCCCTTTATTAACCCTTTTGCCCAATTTAATCGGTCCCAAGTGATGTTATTTCGGGCAGGGAACACAGGAGCGATACATTTACAGTATAAACCTCAGTGGTTTTGTTTGCGCCGCTCCCGCTAAGGTTTCTTATCTATTCGAGTTTTCGAATTCGACCCTCCCGGGGCTGTCAGTGCAGAAAATAGAAACCAGAGATTTGCAGTCAATGTGAATCAACTGTAATTTGGGCAGCGGCGCTAAACTGCGCCCTCAGCAGCCAATCAGAACTTTTCCATCCATGATGGTTGGGAAACTGGGCGGAACTTGGGCACCTACTTTAGCGCTTCTCCCAAGGGCGCAGTGTTGGGGGCAAATATGGGCACAAATGTCACCCCAATGTACCCCAGGGTAGTGGGACTTTTACAAGTTCCGATCTATTTTATCGTTTGCGCAGATAAAAACCTTTATATTTTGCTTCCCCTTTAATCAGAGGCTGGCACAGGGTGGTGCAAGTTGGCAGAACAGACTGGCAGGGGCAGCCAAACCGCCGTGTCTACGTGTTTCCCCTTCAGCTGCGCTTGGAGCCAATTAAACGCTAATGAGACCCGCCTCCCCGGCCCCTCCCCTGCGCCCCAAGCCCCTCCCCTGCGGCTGATGAAGTTTGCATGTCACTCAAGCGACTATAAAAGTTGTCCCCAGGCCCTGGGGGGCCATTAACTCTCTCTCTCCTGTGACCCCCTGATGTCAGTGGCAATCACACAGCCAATAGGCACCCAGAACATGGGAGAGGGTGTGGCCTCCTGGCCCCCTTGTTGTACAATATAAACCTAACCTGATCTAACCGGCTGATCCTTATTTAAAGGGCAAGTTGACCTTACAATGAATCTGTAGTGAGACTCTCATGGCTGAGGCTGCAGATAAGACTAATTGGAAGCAGAATAATAATAATAATAATAACAGAGACACATTGTATCCCAACAAGTTACTGGCAAACAGCGTTGGGCACAGGGGGGAGAGGTTAACTGAGGACAGGGGGGGGCAGTTTCCTGTTGCCTGATGTGACCCCGCCTGGTGCAACGTGTCCCGGGGCGGAACCCTCAGTATGGCTCGCAGAACGTTCCAGTGGGCTCACAGCCAGCGCTCTATACAGGGCTTTATACTGTGTAAGTAGCCGGCCGGGCACAGGGCCCCAGGGAAGAAACTGCCCAACTAGACATGCCCCATCCTGGGCAAAGTAATACTTGCACCCAATGTGGCCCAGCACCCAACCACTCACCCACCACTGAGCACCCACTCAGTCTGTGCCCCCCATTGGCCGGTCTCCACCACCACTCAGCCTGAAAAATCCAGCTCCGACTCCCTACTGGCTGCTCATTGGCTGCTCACCCCCTACCCACTTGCCCCTGTGCTCTTTTTCTAGTTCTTGCTTTGACCCCCCCAAATCCACCCCCCCTTAGTAGTCTGCAAACCAGACCTTTGGGCCCACCCCTGCCCTGGGGCCCCCAGACTGAACCCGGTGGGCGGGACTAGGATACTAATTACTCTGATGGTAGCAGGAAGAGGAAGGGGCATGTAACTCAAGCAGTGGGTGGGGCTAGAATGCTCTGATGGAAGCTTACAAAGGGAGGGGCAGAGGCTTTGTGACTAATGCAGGGGGTGGGACTAAAAAAACTCTGATGGGAGTTTAAATGGGAGAAGCAGGAAGTCTGTAGCTTGAGTAATGGTGGGACCGGGGGCTCTGATGGAAGCTTATGGGGGGGCAGGGGACTGAGGGGCTCTGATGGAAGCTTACGGGGGGCAGGGGACTGGGGGACTATGATGGAAGCTTACGGGGGGCAGGGGACTGGGGGGCTCTGATGGAAGCTTACGGGGGGCAGGGGACTGGGGGACTATGATGGAAGCTTACGGGGGGCAGGGGACTGGGGGGCTCTGATGGAAGCTTACGGGGGGCAGGGGTCTGGGGGGCTCTGATGGAAGCTTATAGGGGGGGCAGGGGGGCTCTGATGGAAGCTTGCGGGGGAGGGGCAGGGGACTGGGGGGCTCTGACAGGAAGCTTATGGAGGGGCAGGGGACTGGGGGGCTCTTGATGGAAGCTTATGGGGGGCAGGGGACTGGGGGGCTCTGATGGAAGCTTATGGGGGGCAGGGGACTGGGGGGCTCTGATGGAAGCTTATGGGGGGGCAGGGGACTGGGGGCTCTGATGGAAGCTTATGGGGGGGCAGGGGACTGGGGGGCTCTGATGGAAGCTTATGGGGGGCAGGGGACTGTGGGGCTGTGATGGAAGCTTATGGGGGGGCAGGGGACTGGGGGGCTCTGATGGAAGCTTATGGGGGGGCAGGGGGGCTCTGATGGAAGCTTATGGGGGGCAGGGGACTGGGGGGCTCTGATGGAAGCTTATGGGGGGGCAGGGGACTGGGGGGCTCTGATGGAAGCTCCACCAATAGGGTAAAGCCTATCTAACAAGCTGTTCAAGTTCCCTTCCCATTGGTCTGACTGTGTGAGGGCCCCGCTGGGCAGTTTAACCCCTCGCTGGGCAGTTTAACCCCTCGCTGGCACAACTCATACCCTTCTCCTCCCTGCAGAAACTATGCGGAACCAACTACCCCCTGAGTATCATGTTCATCGTCGTCAACGAGTTCTGCGAGCGATTCTCCTACTATGGAATGAAAGGTACGAGCAACTTTTCAATTGGTCTTCATTATTTATTTTAAATAGTTTTTGAATTATTTCCCTTCTGCCTCTTTGCAGCTTTCAAATGGGGGTCAGTGACCCCGGCAGCCAAACCCTATTGCTCTCTGAGGCTCCAGTTTTATTGTTACTTTTTATTCCTTATCTTTCTATTCAGCCCCTCCCCTATTCATATACCTGTCTCTCATTCAACCCTCTCCCTGGTTGCTAAGGTCATTTGGACCCTAGCAACCAGATAGCTGCTGAAACTCCAAACTGGAGAGATGCTGAAGAAAAACTGAATCCAAGACTCTGATAAACCCCAATAAAAGCTGCAACTATCTGCCCCGCGCGCTATCGCGGCCCATCATCTCCGGCTGTTTATGGCCAATAAAATACAAGGACAGCGATACGGCCAATCGCAGGGCTGCAATAAAGGAGAGATAATCACAGGCGGGTTAATAGCTGCGGAGATATAAATCCCAGATATTAGAGCGTCCAGGAACTCACAAAGGAATTTACGAGATTTCTGTTGCTGGATAACCCGGCGCCTCCATCTTGTCCTACAGGACCCCCCCCCCCCACTCTTAAAGGGACACTGCCGGCTAAAAAAGATTTATTTTTTAAATGACTTGTGAATTATTAATATTAATAGATAAAAAGTGGCCCCCGTGCTGCTGCGGTCGGGGCCCTCCATCCCATTATTGACTTATTCCGAGACTTTATTTGGGAAACTGGGTACTAAAGGGGAAGTTAACACTAAGCTTTAATTTACTTGCAGTTGGTCTTTTACTGCCTCCCCCCACCCTGAAATCCAAATGTTCATTGGTTGCAGAATTTTTTCTGGTTTTATTACCCAGTCTGTTCAGCCCCCCCTCCATTCTGCATCCGGACGACATTTAATGAAGACCAATATCTAACTGCCTTTTACAACGCACTAAATGTTATTCAGAAGGTTAACTTGCCCTTTAGAAATATATATATATATATTTATTTTTTTTTTAAATGTGCTAGGTTCTGTTTTTTTCACCCATAAACCCTGGCTCTGGGGGGCTTATAGCATATATATATATATTAACCCTTTCTTTGCTTCTTTCTGCTTGTTACCCATAGGCCTGTCTGCTTTCTTCCAGTCACCAGACTCTTGCTCGGCCAATCATCCCTTTGCTCTCTTACATCACATTTACCACATTGGCGCATACCATGTGATGCAAGAGGGGGAGGGATTTCACACGGCTGGGTGGCGGAACTGGAATCACATGACCAGAACAAAGTAGATAGGTCCTTGTGTACCATCAGAATGGTTTTGGGCCCCCACACAATCATGGGGTGCACATACAGACCCCCCGCAGACGGAGCCTTGGTTGGAACTGAACCCAAGACCCCAGCAATGTCCCTCGCTTTACTGCAGTGCTGCACTGACTCTCATTCCACCCCATGTGTTTCCTTCCAGCGGTTCTCACCTTGTATTTCCTCAATTACCTGCACTGGGATGAAAACCTGTCGACGACTGTGTATCACGCCTTCAGCGGCCTCTGCTACTTCACCCCCCTCATTGGCGCCCCCATCGCCGACGCCTGGCTTGGGAAGTTCAAGTAAGTCTCTGCGCCCAGTAATTGTGTATAAGGGGGGACAGTCCCAGCAGGGCCTGTGCCCGTACATCTGCAGGGCCCCTGATAATGAGCACCGACCCGTAGCCATGGTATGAGATTGCCTCGTGCAGCTCCAAGGTGGGCAACATTATAGGTCTGGCATCCCATAGTGATCGGGTATCAACCGGCAATTAAACCAACAGCACCCACCCACCTACCCACGGCACCAGCACCCTTTCCCTGCCAGCTGGGGGAAAAGTAACCCAGAAGGTCATGACAAGTCTGTGTTTTACCCCTTTTCCTACAGTTCCGGCTGATAAACCTTTCTGTTTTATATTCCAGCACCATCTTTTACCTGTCAATCCTCTACGTCATTGGGCACGTGATAAAGTCAGTGGGTGCCATCCCTACGGTGGGGAGTACCGAGGTGCACGTGTAAGTAAGGGACCCCGATATCTCTCTCTGATCAAGGAAATATAGGGGTTGGTAGCACTAGGTAGGTACCTAATATATAGGGGCAGAGACAGGGGAAAGTGTTGGAAGGGTTACTGCCTGCCCTGCTCTCATTTCCCTACAGAAATAGGGGTTGGTAGCACTAGGTAGGTACCTAATATATAGGGGCAGAGACAGGGGAAAGTGTTGGAAGGGTTACTGCCTGCCCTGCTCTCATTTCCCTACAGAAATAGGGGTTGGTAGCACTAGGTAGGTACCTAATATATAGGGGCAGAGACAGGGGAAAGTGTTGGAAGGGTTACTGCCTGCCCTGCTCTCATTTCCCTACAGAAATAGGGGTTGGTAGCACTAGGTAGGTACCTAATATATAGGGGCAGAGACAGGGGAAAGTGTTGGAAGGGTTACTGCCTGCCCTGCTCTCATTTCCCTACAGAAATAGGGGTTGGTAGCACTAGGTAGGTACCTAATATATAGGGGCAGAGACAGGGGAAAGTGTTGGAAGGGTTACTGCCTGCCCTGCTCTCATTTCCCTACAGAAATAGGGGTTGGTAACACTAGGTAGGTACCTAATATATAGGGACAGAGACAGGGGAAAGTGTTGGAAGGGTTACTGCCTGCCCTGCTCTCATTTCCCTACAGAAATAGGGGTTGGTAACACTAGGTAGGTACCTAATATATAGGGGCAGAGACAGGGGAAAGTGTTGGACTGATGCAGTTGGCTCGGGGGCTGTCGGTGCTGCTGAGTCGGAACTCACTATATAACCTTGCTTGTTTATTTCAGGGCTCTGTCTATAATTGGCCTGATTGCCATTGCGTTTGGCACGGGTGGGATTAAACCCTGCGTTGCTGCCTTCGGAGGGGATCAGTTTGAGGAGGAGCATGTAAGTTCCCCACTTGTATGGAAAAAACTAAGAAACAGAATTGAAATACTAGTGTTTAAAGGGTAAATAGAATCAAGGCTTTGTGACCATGGGAAAGAGAACAGCCTAAGAGTAGGAATTACATGGAATCGAGGCTTTGTGACCATGGGAAAGAGAACAGCCCGGGAGTAGGTATTACAGAGAATGGAAGCTTTGTGACCATGGGAAAGAGAGCAGCCTAGGAGTAGGAATTACACGGAATCAAGGCTTTGCAACCATGGGAAAGAGAACAGCCCGGGAGTAGGTATTACAGAGAATCGAGGCTTTGTGACCATGGGAAAGAGAACAGCCTAAGAGTAGGAATTACATGGAATCGAAGCTTTGTGACCATGGGAAAGAGTACAGCCCAGGAGTAGGTATTACAGAGAATCGAAGCTTTGTGACCATGGGAAAGAGAGCAGCCTAGGAGTAAGAGTTACATGGAATCGAGGCTTTGTGACCATGGGAAAGAGAGCAGCCTAGGAGTAGAAATTACACGGAATCAAGGCTTTGCAACCATGGGAAAGAGAACAGCCCGGGAGTAGGTATTACAGAGAATCGAAGCTTTGTGACCATGGGAAAGAGAGCAGCCTAGGAGTAGGAATTACATGGAATTGAGGCTTTGTGACCATGGGAAAGAGAACAGCCTAGGAGTAGGAATTACACAGAATCAAGGCTTTGTGACCATGGGAAAGAGAACAGCCCTGGAACTGTTTGTCTTCCCTTTTTCAGGCGCAAGAACGCAGCAAATTCTTCTCCATCTTCTACCTGTCCATCAACGCCGGGAGTCTCATCTCCACCTTTGTGACCCCCGTACTCCGAGGTCGGTATAACTGTGCCCCACGGGGGGCCGAGGTGGCAAATTCTGAATAATGTAGAATTCCTGCCATAAAGCAAGTCAGAACTGTTGCACAGTGGGGAGGCACATTGTGACGCTGGCAGCCCATTGGCTGATGGGCCGACCCTGACTCCCACCTTTCTCTCTCCCGCAGGGGACGTTAAGTGCTTCGGAGGCGACTGCTACGCGCTGGCGTTTGGGGTCCCGGCTGCCCTGATGTTTGTGGCCCTGAGTGAGTAGCCAATGGCCTAAAATCTGGTTTGATTCCCCTAAAAATCTTTCTTTTATGTCAAATTTAACTCTTTAAGTGCTGATTACACCCCGTTACCTAGCAACGCCCCAAACAGTCCGATAGTCCCAGCTGCACTGCTGGTTCTGACTACTGAACATCCGACAGTGCTGCCACTGATTCTACAACCTGCAGCGCTTTAGGGGTTAATTTTATGATTTAATTAGGGGCATCGCAGTGACAAAGTGCAACAAATGGGTGCAAACCTCCATGATCCTTGCACTTTGCCCCCTTCCCAGGATTCCTGCATGAAACACAGATATATCCATGGGGGCCCCAGGGGGCAGTACAAGGACACCCCTCGCTCCCATGTTATTCACATACACGCTATGCAATGGGCGCCAGATGCAGCGCAGCCCTGTACGTCCTGTACTGTTGGACTATTGGGGGCAAAGCTCCAGCGCCACATTCTGTATTCGGCTCCATGTCTGGCTGCACCCCATTCCAGGATATAGATAAATGCCCCTCTAATATTGGGGTAAATATTACTTTAATAACCCATTGACTCACAGAGCAACTTCTCAATATTATGCAACTGTCATTGTGTCTGTCTGCCTGTCACTGTCTGTCTGCCTGTCGGTATGTGCAGCAGGTAACTACTCGCTGGTGTAACTATACTGAGTAAATATGAATTAAATCGGCACCAGATTGGTTACATACTTCGCTCCATTATCAGAAGCTCCGCCCCAGGGCAGACACGCCTCCTACTGATTGGGGCATTTGTGTTTTGTTTCATTTAGTTGTGTTTGTCGCTGGAAGCGGGATGTACAAGAAATACCCACCCCAGGGCAACATCCTCGCCTCAGTGTTCCGCTGCATTGGGGTAAGTAGGGACAGATGTCCATTTGTCTCCATCTTGCCCTTCTGTCACTGTCTCCATCTTGCCCTACTGTCCCCATCTTGTCCTACTGTCTCCATCTTGCCCTACTGTCCCCATCTTGTCCTACTGTCTCCATCTTGTCCTACTGTCTCCATCTTGCCCTACTGTCCCCATCTTGCCCTACTGTCCCCCATCTTGCCCTACTGTCTCCATCTTGCCCTACTGTCCCCATCTTGCCCTACTGTCCCCATCTTGCCCCTACTGTCTCCATCTTGCCCTACTGTCTCCATCTTGTCCTACTGTCTCCATCTTGCCCTACTGTCTCCATCTTGCCCCTACTGTCCCCATCTTGCCCTACTGTCTCCATCTTGCCCTACTGTCCCCATCTTGCCCTACTGTCTCCATCTTGCCCTACTGTCTCCATCTTGTCCTACTGTCTCCATCTTGCCCTACTGTCCCCATCTTGCCCTACTGTCCCCATCTTGTCCTACTGTCTCCATCTTGCCCTACTGTCCCCATCTTGCCCTACTGTCCCCATCTTGCCCTACTGTCTCCATCTTGCCCTACTGTTCTCCATCTTGCCCTACTGTCCCCATCTTGCCCTACTGTCTCCATCTTGCCCTACTGTCCCCATCTTGCCCTACTGTCCCCATCTTGCCCTACTGTCCCCATCTTGCCCTACTGTCTCCATCTTGTCCTACTGTCTCCATCTTGCCCTACTGTCCCCATCTTGTCCTACTGTCCCCATCTTGCCCTACTGTCTCCATCTTGCCATACTGTCCCCATCTCGTCCTACTGTCCCCATCTTGCCCTACTGTCCCCATCTTGCCCTACTGTCTCCATCTCGCCCTACTGTCCCCATCTCGCCCTACTGTCTCCATCTCGTCCTACTGTCTCCATCTCGCCCCACTGTCTCCATCTCGCCCCACTGTCCCCATCTTGCCCCACTGTCTCCATCTTGCCCCACTGTCTCCATCTTGCCCCAATGTCTCCATCTTGTCCTACTGTCTCCATCTTGCCCTACTGTCCCCATCTTGCCCTACTGTCTCCATCTTGCCCTACTGTTCTCCATCTTGCCCTACTGTCTCCATCTTGCCCTACTGTCCCCATCTTGCCCTACTGTCTCCATCTTGTCCTACTGTCTCCATCTTGTCCTACTGTCTCCATCTTGCCCTACTGTCTCCATCTTGCCCTACTGTCTCCATTTTGCCCTACTGTCTCCACCTTGCCCTACTGTCCCCATCTTGCCCTACTGTCTCCATCTTGTCCTACTGTCTCCATCTTGCCCTACTGTCTCCATCTTGTCCTACTGTCTCCATCTTGCCCTACTGTCCCCATCTTGCCCTACTGTCTCCATCTTGCCCTACTGTCTCCATCTTGCCCTACTGTCTCCATCTTGTCCTACTGTCTCCATCTTGCCCTACTGTCTCCATCTTGTCCTACTGTCTCCATCTTGCCCTACTGTCTCCATCTTGCCCCAGTCAGTGGGGATTTTTTTTCCAATATTCCCTAAAGGCGACTTTACTTTCTTGCCCTTTAGTTTGCGCTGAAGAACCGCTGGAGGCATCGATCCAAGCAGTACCCCAAGAGAGAGCACTGGTTGGACTGGGCCGAGGAGAAGTTTCAAGTGAGTGATGTATATGGGGCCCAGATGGATGGCGCCGGGGGCGGGGACAGTGAGTCACATGGTTCCCTAGAGAATATTCCTCTGCATTTCCTTGGGGTCCGGCTAGGAAGGAATCACTTTATGAAGTCGCTGTGGGTGGGGCCTGCCTGTGATTGGACAATAACTGCCCCCTACAGACAGTGCTTTTCTCTTGCCTTGGGCGCCTCCTGGTCAGTTCTGCGGTTACGGCGGCGCCGTTAGTCCAACCCTTGGGCCGTACTGTGGGGTATATAGAGATTTATTGCAGCAGGGAATGTACCTGATTCAGTACCAGGGTTGGTACCGGGGGTTCTGGGTGGTAACGGGTCATTCACGCGTTTCTCACGTTTCTCTTGCAGAAAAGACTCATCACAGAAGTGAAAATGGTGACCAAGGTGCTTTTCCTCTACATCCCGCTGCCCATGTTCTGGGCTCTGTTCGACCAACAGGTACCTCCCCTGTTTCCTTCTGGGTCCGTGTGGGCACATATGTAGAATTCTCTCTGCATTGAGACTTTACTTTCCCTTGGCAGGGCTCCCGCTGGACTCTGCAGGCTACAAGGATGAACTCGGACTTTGTGAGTATCGGGGGCTGGGCACTGGGGGCGGGTTCCACACACTTAGCTCCTCCTCCTTATCCCATAATACCCAGCGCAGGGGTTGGATAATGAGAATGTTCCATTCTGTTTGTGTTTCAGGGGGGATTCGTCCTACAGCCGGACCAGATTCAGGTAAAGGAAACCAATGTCCCCTGCACTTCCTGTTCCGCAGAGCATTCAATCAAATCTATATCTGATTTAAAGGGAAACTAAACCCAATTTTCAGCATTGGGGCCCCTGTCCACATTACATTCAATTTGAGGGTCGATGGTCGTAATCACTTACCTGCTCATTTTAGTCATTGTACCCCCCACGCAGTTTGTTTCTTGCCCTAGGAGCTGACAATCAGGACAGCACAATAATGTTCAGTTTTCATTTGCAGATCCTCAACCCTCTCCTCATCCTCATCCTCATCCCTATCTTCGACCTTTGCATTTATCCTCTGGTCAGATGCTGCAAGATCGATTTCAAGTGAGTCCTAACAATAAGTTCTGGTTCTGATCAGTTGAGCCCAATGGGCGGTACCAACACTACAGCCACGTTCCCTCTATTCTTTAATTTCAGGGCCATCCCCAAGATGGCTATTGGCATGATCCTGGCAGCACTGGCATTTGCGGTGGCAACTGTTGTTGAGATTAAAATCAATGTGAGTATTTAACCCTTTCCTTCCTAAACCTGTTTGTATCTTCTTCTGCTCTCAGGGCTCCCCTCCCATTCCTGACTCCATTTATGAAATGGGGATATTATAGTTATGTGCGGAAGTTCATGGGTAAGCATGGGTGTATCTATTAGAAAGCATGGGTGTGTTTATGGGTAAGCATGGGTGTATCCATTAGAAAGCATGGGTGTGTTTATGGGTAAGCATGGGTGTATCCATTAGAAAGCATGGGTGTGTTCATGGGTAAGCATGGGTGTATCTATTAGTAAGCATGGGTGTGTTCATGGGTAAGCATGGGTGTATCCATTAGAAAGCATGGGTGTGTTCATGGGTAAGCATGGGTGTATCCATTAGAAAGCATGGGTGTGTTTATGGGTAAGCATGGGTGTATCCATTAGAAAGCATGGGTGTGTTTATGGGTAAGCATGGGTGTATCCATTAGAAAGCATGGGTGTGTTCATGGGTAAGCATGGGTGTATCTATTAGAAAGCATGGGTGTGTTCATGGGTAAGCATGGGTGTATCCATTAGAAAGCATGGGTGTCATGGGTTGGGTGTGTTCATGGGTAAGCATGGGTTATCTATTGAAAAGCATGGTGTGTATCATGGGTAAGAAAGCATGGATGTGTATGGGTGGGTGTATATTGGGTAAGCATGGGTGTATCTATTAGAAAGCATGGTGTGTTATGGTAAGCATGGGTTTGTATCTATTTAGAAAGCATGGGTGTGTCATTGGGTATGGGTAAGCATGGGTGTATCTATTAGAAAGCATGGGTGTGTTTATGGGTAAGCATGGGTGTATCTATTAGAAAGCATGGGTGTGTTCATGGGTAAGCATGGGTGTATCTATTAGAAAGCATGGGTGTGTTTATGGGTAAGCATGGGTGTATCTATTAGAAAGCATGGGTGTGTTTATGGGTAAGCATGGGTGTGTTCATGGGTAAGCATGGGTGTATCTATTGGAAAGCATGGGTGTATCTAAGCATGGGTGTGTTTATGGGTAAGCATGGTGTGTCATGGGTAAGCATGGGTATCTATTAGAAAGCATGGGTAAGTGTTTTTATGGGTAAGCATGGGTGTACCATTAGAAAGCATGGTGTGTTCATGGGTAGCATGCATGGCATATCATGGGTGATCCATTAGAGAGCATGTGGTGTGTTTATGGTAAGCATGGGTGTATCCATCCATTAGAGAGCATGGGTGTGTTTACGGGTAAGCATGGGTGTGTTTACGGGTAAGCATGGGTGTGTTTATGGGTAAGCATGGGTGTGTTCATGGGTAACACATGGGTGTATCCATTAGAGAGCATGGGTGTGTTTACGGGTAAGCATGGGTGTGTTTATGGGTAAGCATGGGTGTATCCATTAGAGAGCATGGGTGTGTTCATAAGTAAGTATGGGTGTGTTCATGGGTAAGCATGGGTGTATCCATTAGAGAGCATGGGTGTGTTCATAAGTAAGTATGGGTGTGTTCATGGGTAAGCATGGGTGTATCCGTATGGTTACTATTCAAGAGCATCACTGATTGGTCGGTGGGTAGGCTTCAGCGAGTCTATGGGTAGTTATGTGTCTTTACATGGGCATCGGTGGGTGTGAATTAGCCAGTGCCAGCTGGAAACCAGTATATTTAGGGCACATCATTGTTGTGGGCAGCTATGCCAGGGCTCATATTTACCCAGCGTCTGTTCCCCACATGCAGGAAACTCTGCCCCCGGTGCCCAAAGCCCAGGTGAGTTACCTGCAGGTTCTAAATCTCGCTGGTGGTGACGTTGATGTCGACATCCCAGGGTTTGAGATCATCAAACAGCCCAGCCTGTACGGTGCCAATGCGTTGGTAAGTACCGCCCCCTGCTGGGCAAATGCCCGACCCTTGGGGTTCTGGGTGCATAGGGCATAGGGCAGATATTACTGCTTTGCACATCAGTTAGACTGCAGGCCGGGACTGACACATAACGTTTCCCTCCTGTTGTCTCCGCACAGGATCCAGACTACGTGAAACTGGAACTCACCACCGCACACAATAACTTTGATGCCAAACTGACAGTCGGAGCAGTAACCGCAGACTGCCCCATCCACATCCAAGAGAAAAGCAGCTACAGCCTCCTTGTCTACGGCGACAACCTGAACTGCGATCTGGTCAGTAGGGGGGATACCCCACTGTATCTACTATGGGTCGGCGGTGCCAGTACCAACTACTACTGTCATTTCCTCCCTTCCAATAAGCAGTGAAACAGCAAAGGCTTCGCCCGACTGTAACCGTTATCCCCCCTACTACTACCTGCTCTGTTACCTTCACATTCATTGGCCACTTTCCCTGTGGCTACAAAGTCTCTCTCTAGAAAAGAACCTTTATCATTTTATTTTATTTTTAGATTGAAGAATCCCAAACCAAACCAGCAAATGGCCTGGCAGCGGTCAGGTGAGACTCCTTTAATTACAACATGGGGACAGTAGGACAAGATGGAGACAGTAGGGCAAGATGGGGACAGTAGGGCAAGATGGAGACAGTAGGGCAAGATGGGGACAGTAGGACAAGATGGAGACAGTAGGGGGCAAGATGGGGACAGTAGGGCAAGATGGAGACAGTAGGGCAAGATGGGGACAGTAGGGCAAGATGGAGACAGTAGGGCAAGATGGAGACAGTAGGGCAAGATGGAGACAGTAGGGCAAGATGGAGACAGTAGGGCAAGATGGAGACAGTAGGGCAAGATGGAGACAGTAGGGCAAGATGGAGACAGTAGGGCAAGATGGAGACAGTAGGGCAAGATGGGGACAGTAGGACAAGATGGAGACAGTAGGACAAGATGGAGACAGTAGGGCAAGATGGAGGACAGTAGGGCAAGATGGAGACAGTAGGACAAGATGGAGACAGTAGGGCAAGATGGAGACAGTAGGGCAAGATGGAGACAGTAGGGCAAGATGGAGACAGTAGGGCAAGATGGAGGACAGTGGGTACAAGATGGGACAGTAGGGCAAGATGGAGACAGTAGGCAAGATGGGGACAGTAGGGCAAGATGGAGACAGTAGGGCAAGATGGAGACAGTAGGCAAGATGGGGACAGTAGGGACAAGATGGGGACAGTAGGGCAAGATGGAGACAGTAGGCAAGATGCAGGGGACAGTAGGACAAGATGGGGACAGTAGGGCAAGATGGAGACAGTAAGGGGGACAAGTGGAGACGAGTAGGGCAAGATGGGACAGTAGACAAGATGGGGACAGTAGGCAAGATGGAGACAGTAGGGCAAATGGGGACAGTAGGGCAAAGCAGGAGACAGGTAGGGCAAGATGGGACAGTAGCAAGATGGAGACAGTAGGGCAAGATGAAGGGGACAGTAGGGCAAATGGAGTATAGTAGGCAGATGAGACAGTAGGACAAGATGGAGACGTTAGGCACAGATGGAGACAGTAGGGCAAGATAGGGACAGTAGTAGGGCAAGATGGGCGACAGACCAGATGGGAGTAGGGCAAGATGAGACAGTAGGGCAAGATGGAGACGTAGGCAAGTAGAGACAGTAGGGCAAGATGGAGACAGGTAGGCAAGTGAGACAGTAGGCAAGATGAGACAGTAGCGCAAGATGGAGACAGTAGGGCAAGATGGGCGACAGTAGGATGAGACAGTAGGGCATGGAGACAGTAGGGCCAAGAGGGAGACAGTAGGCAAGATGGGACAGTAGGCAAGATGGGACAGTAGGACAACGATTGGGGACAGTAGGGCAAGATTGAGACAGTAGGGCAAGATGGGGACAAGTAGGACAAGGATGGGGGCCAAGGGGACAGTAGGGGGGGCAAGATGGAGACAGTAAGGGCAAGATGGAACGTAGGCAATGGACGACAGTAGGGCCAAGATGGGGACAGTAGGGCAAGACTGGAGATAGTTAAGGTCAAGATGGAGACAGTAGGACAAGATGGAGACAGTAGGACAAGATGGAGACAGTAGGGCAAGATGGGGACAGTAGGGCACGATGGGGACAGTAGGGCACGATGGAGACAGTAGGACAAGATGGAGACAGTAGGGCAAGATGGGGACAGTAGGGCAGATAGTGACATATCAGGAGGTAGTTGGACGAGATGGTGACAGGACAATGTGACAGTAGAGGTGCAGTTTGAGGGGTTGCTGTAGAAGATGAATAAAGGCAGTTATTGAATTCTGGGTGCAGGTTTGGGCTTGGGGTGCTGCTCGGCTGTGTGGGAATCACTGGGGGGCTCATTACGATTCCATTTACAGGTTTATAAATATGCTCAACCGTGATATCAATGTGACGATCGGAGAATCCACTGTCAGCGCCAAGGGGAACAATGGGGTGTCCCCGTACATCACTGTGAAGAGAGGAAAGTACGTGTCTCCCTTACGTTACCCCCAAAACTCATCCCTTCAGCCTGCAGGGAACCCCCCTCTCCTTTGCACTAATGCCCCCAGGTTGTGGGTTTGTCACTGGGCTCATTGTGTCTCTTTCACTTGGTGACCAGGATAACGGCAACCTACCCGGCTGGAGCCGAACAACAAGAACTGGACCTTGGGTTACTGAACTTTGGTGCTGCTTATTCAGTCATACTCGTTAGGGTAGGTACCAACCTGCTGGGTGATTCCCCCCAGTCCCACAGTGACCCCCTGCAGGGAGACCCCATAGTCCCACAGTGACTCCCTGCAGGGAGACCCCACAGTCCCACAGTGACCCCCTGCAGGGAGACCCCACAGTCCCACAGTGACCCCCTGCAGGGAGACCCCACAGTCCCACAGTGACCCCCTGCAGGGAGACCCCATAGTCCCACAGTGACCCCCTGCAGGGAGACCCCACAGTCCCACAGTGACCCCCTGCAGGGAGACCCCAAGTCCCAGTGACCCCTGCGGGGAGACCCACAGTCCCACAGTGACCCCTGCAGGAGACCCACAGTCCCCAGTGACCCTGCAGGGAGACCCCACAGTCCCACAGTGACCCCCTGCAGGGAGACCCCATAGTCCCACAGTGACCCCCTGCAGGGAGACCCCACAGTCCCACAGTGACTCCCTGCAGGGAGACCCCACAGTCCCACAGTGACCCCCTGCAGGGAGACCCCACAGTCCCACAGTGACCCCCTGCAGGGAGACCCCACAGTCCCACAGTGACCCCCTGCAGGGAGACCCCATAGTTACTGGTGGCCCCTCTGTTTCCTGCTCAGGATTTGGGGGACACCATTGAGTTTAAGAAGACAGAAGACGTCTCGGCCAACAGTTTCCATGTGGCCTGGCAGGTCCCCCAGTATGTGCTGCTCAGCGCGGGGGAAGTCATGTTCTCCGTCACCGGCCTGGAATTCTCTTACTCCCAGGTAACTGCCGAGACCCCCGGCTCCATCACGGGGGGGGGGGGGGGGGCCTTTCCATCAGAACCTACATATGGAAATGTAAATCCAAATGGAAAATACTGCTTCTTAGTCAGAAGCAAGCTCCGCCCACACTTGCCCATGGGGAAGAGAGCAGCAATAAAGAGAATAAGAGTTTGTATCCTATTCAGTGATTGGTTGCTTTGCAGCGGTAACAAGTGACTGACGCCTGTCTCTGTCTGCCCATAGGCTCCTATCAGTATGAAGTCAGTGTTACAGGCGGGGTGGCTGTTCACCATCGCCATCGGAAATGTCATTGTGCTGATAGTGGCGCAGGCCGGGTCCCTCGCGCAGGTAAGAATATCATTAGGGAAACATCTGCTAAACAGCGGTTAATGGGTAGTGTACATCCCAGAAGCCTTTGCTGCATTCATTTAAACATGCAAGATTCAATCAGGTCTTGGATTGGTTCCTCCGTCCCATGTGTAACAAATCTCCCCCTGTATCTGTCACCCCGCAGTGGGCGGAGTTTATCCTGTTTGCCGCCCTTCTGGTTGCCGTTTGCATCATCTTCTCCATCATGGGCTACTTCTATGTCCCGGCCAATCCCGACGACCTGAAGGAGGAGGAGGAGCTGGAGAAGAAGCAGCTGCCGGAGGGGGAGCCCAGCGCCATCCCCATGGAGGAAAGGAAGACCAAGATGTAACCGACGTTTCATCCTCATCCTTCTTCTCCTTGGAAGCACAGTGATTGGCTCGTTATTTTTTCGTTTTCTTTTTCTCCGCTTGGGCATTTGAACCCACACCTTGCTGGGCTGGGGGGAGGAGTTAACTCTTTATACTGGGACCAAACTTCTAACATGCTCCTCCCCTGCCTGTGATGGTGTCCTCCACTTCAACTTCCTCTCAGAGGATTCTGGGAGCTGTAGTCCAGCAACATCCCTAGGGTGCCCAAATATTCTCCCACCAGTGTTTTTATTCCACATGGACGTTCTGATTTGTACAGATTTGTGATAATTGATAGTATTTCTGTAAATTTCCATGCACTTTATGAATAAAAGAGTCTTTTCCTGGATATTGGTACCCGGGCGCCCAATAGGAACGGCCCCAGCGGAGAGAAGAGGAAGTGGGAGGGGCCAGTCAAGGAGAGGCTGAGGCCGAGGGGATTTCTGGGTACATTTGCACCCAAGGCGGGGGGAAGAGGAATGTTTATGGGTCCAGTTTGGTTCAGTCCTGGGTCCATATGCAGTAGCCCAGTGAGGGTGGGTTCAATGAGAGAGAGCGCTATTACTAACAGCCCCACCCACTTTCCAAGAATGCAGGGCCACACCCCTAATACACCCCACCCATTTCCTATTATCCCAAACTCAAGGTCTGCCCTCACCCTATAAGCCCCACCCACTTTCCATGAATGCAGGGCCACACCCCTAATACACCCCACCCATTTCCTATTATCCCAAACCCAAAGTCTGCCCTCCCCCTATAAGCCCCACCCACTTTCCATGAATGCAGGGCCACACCCCTAATACACCCCACCCATTTCCTTTATCCCAAACGCCAAAGTCGTGCCCTCCCCCCCTATAAGCGCCCCACCCACTTCCCGATGTAATGCAGCCACACCCTAATACAACCCCACCATTTCGTATTATAGCAAACCCAAAAGTCGCTGCCTTGCCGCATATAAGCCCCAGCCCCACTTCCATGAATGCGAGGGCGCACACCCCTAATTACACCCCACCCATTCTGCCATTATCCCAAAGCTCGAAGGTCTGCCCTCCCCCATAAGCCCCACCCGACTTTCCGGATGGAATGCAGCGCCCACACCCCGAATACAACCCAGTCCCCATTTCCTATTATCCCAAAAACCCCAAGAAGTCTGCCGCTCCCCTAATAAGCCCAGCCCACTTTGCATGAAGTGCAGGCCACACCTAATAACCCCACCCATTTGCCTATTATTCCCAACTCAAGGTCTGCCCACCCCCTAGTAAGCCCCACCACTTTCCAGAATGCAGCGCCACACCCCGTAAATACACCCCACCATTTCCGTATTTTCCAAAACCAAGTCTACCCGCGCCCCTATAAGCCCCAGCCCACGTCCCATAAATCTGCGAGGCCACTCCCCTAATCAACCCCACCCATTGCCTATTTGTCCAAAACGCCAAGGTCACCCTCCCCCTATAAAGCCCCACCACTTCCCGCATAAATTGCAGGGCAACTCCCCTAATACACCCCACCCATTTGCCTGATTCTCCCAAACCCAAGGTCTCCGCTTCCCCCTGATGACCCCAGCCCAGCTTTGAGACCTTACCAAGGCCGAAGGGCCCGGTCACCTGGCCCCCCCTGGGTAGGGACGTTCGCTTGTATACTTATGTGCCTCCTTCACAAATACACCAATCAGAGCACAGAACTCACCTGGTCCATCTACAGTGGCAGAGATAAGAACCCATAAGGGGGGGGAGAAGGAAAGAATAAAAACTAAATAAAAATTCCCCAAATTCTCCTGTTTTTCACAAAATGAGCAAATCTTGCGGCCCAAATTCTCGGTGCCTCCAGTTGTAATAAATCTCCCCCCCCCCCAGGATTTATTTGATTATTCGCGCCGACCGACGTAATATTGGCGCAAGGGAAAGAATACATTTGTTCCACCCTTGTAATAAAAGCAAATGTAGGAGATATGAGGGCCCCCCCCCATTAAATCCCTCCGCCCAGCGGCTAATTCTATTCATAAATAATAACAAACGTCCCATCATTCATAGGGGCAGCACTACCCTGTAATTGGCTCTCTACTGAACCTGCTGTGAATCACAACTCGAACAAAAAATACTCCCTCAGCACCCCCCCCCTTCTAACCCAATAACACTTGCCAGCAGCTCTAAATACCCCCAGTAAGGAAAGGTTAAACCCCCACTGCCCATATAACATGCAGCAGCTCTTGATACCCCCCCAGTAAGGAAAAGTTAAAAGCCCCACTGCCATATTAACACTGCAGCCAGCTCTGATTACCCCCCCAGTAAGGAAAGAGTTAAATCCAATGCCCAATAACACTTGCAGCAGCTCTGATTACCCCCCAGTAAGGAAAAGAGTTAATATCCCAATGCCCATATAACACTGCAGCAGCTCTATACCCCCCCAGTTAATGGAAAGGAGTTAAACCACTGGCCCATATAACACTGCCAGCAGCTCTGAATACCACCCCAGTAAGGAAAAGGATAAACCCCACTGCCCAGATAACAGCAGCAGCTCTGATACCCCCCCGAGTAAGGAAAAGGGTTTAAAGCCCACTGCCCATATAACACTGCAGTCAGCCTCTGAACCCCCCAGTAAGGGAAAGGTGTTAAATCCCACTTGCCCCAATAGCACGCAGCAGCTCTATACCCCCCAGTTAAGGAAAGAGTTTAAATCCCAATGCCCATAAAACACTCAGCAGCTCTAGTTTTACCCCCCCAGTAGGAAAGGCGTCTTAAACCCCCCACTCCCATATAACACTGCAGCAGCTTCTGATACCCCCCCCCCAGTAAGGAAAGGTTTAAACCCCACTGCCTATAACACTGCAGCAGTCTATACCCCCCCCAGAAGGAAAGGGTTAAACCCCACTGCCCATAAACACTGCCAGCAGCTCTTATACCCCCCCACGTAAGGAAAGGTTTAAACCCCACTGCCCATATAACACTTGCAGCAGCTCTGATACCCCCCCCGTAAGGATAAGGGGTTAAACCCACTGCCCATATAACACTGCAGCAGCTCTTAAACCCCCCCAGTAAGAAAGGAGTAACCCCAACTGCCCATAGTAACACTGCAGCACTCTTGATACCCCCCCAGTTAAGAAAGCAGTTAAACCCAATGCCCATATAAACTGCAGCAGCTCTAATACCCCCCAGTAAGGAAGAGGGTTAAACCCCACTGCCCAAAAACATGCAGCACTCTGATACCCCCCCAGTAAGGAAAGACGTTTTAAAAATCCCAATGCCATTATAACACGGCAGCAGTCGATTACCCCCCCGTAAGGAAAGGTTAAAACCCCACTGCCCATATAACACTGAAGCCAGCTCTTGTTACCCCCCGAGTAAGGAAAGGGTATTTAAAAACCCCATCTGCCCATATAACACTGAAAAGCAACTCTGTTACCCCCCAGTAAGGAAAGGGGTTAAACCCACGCCCAGTATAACACATGCAGCAGCTCTCATTACCCCCCCCCCAGTAATGAACAGGGTAAACCTCCACTGCCCATATAACATCGCAGAGCCTCATACCCCCCCCCCAGTAAGGAAAGAGTTAAATCCCACTGCCCAATATAACACGCAGGAAGCTCTGATACCCCCCCCCCAGTAAGGAAAGGGTTAAAAACCCACTGCCCATATACACTGAACAGACTCTTTACCCCCCAGTAAGGAAAGGTTAAACCCACTGCCATATAAACACTGAAGCAGCTTTTGTTACCCCCAGTAAGGAAAGCGTTAACCCTCACTGCGCCATATAACACTGCAGCAGGCTCTGATTACCCCCCCATAAGGAAAGAGTTAAACCCCACTGCCCAATAACACGCAGGCAGGCTCTAATACCCCCCTAGCAAGGAAAGGGTCTAAACAACCCACTGCCCATATAGCACGCAGCCAGCTCTAATACCCCCCCCTTAAGCAAGTAAAAGCGTTAAACCCACTGCCCATATGGACACGCAGCACTCAATACCCCCTAGCAGGAAAGGGTTAAACCCCACTGCCCATTAACACGCAGCAGCTCTAATACCCCCCTAGCAGGAAAGGGCTTAAACCCCACTGCCCATATAGCACTGAAGCAGCTCTGATTTACCCCCCCAGTGAAGGAAAGGTTAAACCCACTGCCCAATATAACACTTGCAGCAAGCTCTGATACCCCCCAGTAAAGAAAGGTTAAACCCCACGTGCCCATTATAAGCACGCAGCAGCTCGAATTACCCCCCAGTAAGGGAAAGGGTTTAAACCCCACTTCCCATATAACATGCAGCAGCTCTAATACCCCCCAGTAAGGATAAAAGGGTTAACCCCCTGCCCATTATAACACTGCAGCAGCTGTTACCCCCCCATAGGAAGGGTTAAAACCTCACTGCCCTATATAACACGCAGCAGCTCAATACCCCCCTTAGCAAGGAAAAGGGTTAAAACCCCACTGCCCATATAGCACGCCAGGCAGACATCTAATACCCCCCAGTTAAGAAAGAGTTAAAACCCCACTCCCATATACACTGAAGCACTCTAATACCCCCAGTTAAGGAAAGGGTTAATCCCACTGCTATATAAACACTAAGCAGCTCTGTTACCCCCCCATAAGGAAAGAGTTAAACCTCACTGCCCATATAACCATGCAGCAGCCTGATACCCCCAGGTAAGAAAGGGTTAAACCCCACTGCCCAATAACACTGCAGCAGCTCTGATACCCCCCCAGTTAAGAAAAGGTTACCCACTGCCATATAACATGCAGCAGCTCAATACCCCCCCAGTAAGAAAGGGTTTAAACCCCACTTGCCATTATAAACATGCAAGCACCTCTAATACCCCCCAGTAAGGAAAGGGTAAAACTCACTGCCCATATAACACTGCAGCAGCTCGACCCCCCCCATAAGGAAATGGTTAAAACCCCACTGCCCATATAACACTGAAAGCAGCTCTTGTTACCCCCCAGTAAGAAAGGTTAAAACCTCACTGCCCAAATAAACTGCAGCAGCTCTGATACCCCCATAAGAAATGGTTAAACCCCACTGCCCATATAACACGCGCAGCTCTAATACCCCCCCAGCAAGAAAGGTTTAAAACCCCACTGCCCATTATAACACGCCAGCAGCTCTAATACCCCCAGCAAGGAAGGGTTAAACCCCACTGCCCATATAACACGCAGCAGCTCTACATACCCCCCCAGTAAGGAAAGGGTTTAAACCCCACTGCCCATTATAACACTGCAGCAGCTCTAATACCCCCCCAGTAAGGAAAGGTTTTTTTAAACCCCCACTGCCCATATAAACCACTGCAGCAGCTCTAATACCCCCCCGATAAGGAAAGGCGTTAAACCCCCACTGCCCATATAATACGCGAGCGAGCCTCTGAATACCCCCCCCAGCAAGGATAAGGTTAAAACCCCACTGCCCATATAAACACGCAGCAGCTCTTTAATCCGCCCCCCACCAAGGAAAATGGGTTAAACCCCCCACTGCCCCATATACACTGCAGCAGCCTCTAATACCCCCCAGTAAGGAAAGCGTTTAAACCGCCACTGCCCATATAACACGCCGACAAAAGCTTCTAATTTAACCCCCCAGAAGGAAAGGTTAAACCCCCACTGCCCAATAACACTGCCAGCAGCTCATAATACCCCCCAGTAAGGTTAAAAGGTTAAACCCCACTTCCCATATAACACGCAGCAGCTCTAATACCCCCCCAGTAAAGAGGTTAAACCCCTGCCCATATAACACGCAGCCGCAGCTCTAATACCCCCCCATAAGGAAAGAGGTTAAAACCCCACTGCCCATATAACACTGCAGCAGCTCTAATACCCCCCCAGTAAGGAAAGGGTTAAACCCCACTGCCCATATAACACGCAGCAGCTCTAATACCCCCCAGTAGGAAAAAGGTTAAACCCCACTGCCCAGTATAACACGCAGCAGCGCTAATTACCCCCAGTAAGGAGAGGGTTAAACCCACTGCCCATATAGCACCAGCAGCTCTAATACCCCCCCAAGTAAGGAAGAGGTTACAATCCCACTGCCCATATACACGCAGCAGCAGCTCAATTACCCCCCCAGAAGGAGAGGGTTAAATTCCACTGCCCATATAACACTGCAGCAGCTCTATACCCCCCCAGCAAGGAAAGGGTAAACCCCACTGCCCATATAACACTTGCCCAGCAGGCTAATCGCCCCCCCAGCAAGGAAAGGGTTAAACCCCACTGCCCATATAACACTGCAGCAGCTCTAATACCCCCCCAGTAAGGAAAGGGTTAAACCCCACTGCCCATATAACACGCAGCAGCTCTAATACCCCCCCAGTAAGGAAAGGGTTAAACCCCACTGCCCATATAACACGCAGCAGCTCTAATACCCCCCCAGTAAGGAAAGGGTTAAACCCCACTGCCCATATAACACGCAGCAGCTCTAAAAACCCCCCCAGTAAGGAGAGGGTTAAAACCCCACTGCCCATATAACACTGCAGCAGCTCTAATACCCCCCATAAGGAAAAGGGTTTAAACCCCCACTGCCATATTAACACGCAGCAGCTCTAATACCCCCCAGCTAGGAAACGGGTTAAACCCCACTGCCAATATAACACTGCAGCAGCTCTCAAACCCCCCCAGTAAGGAAAAAGGGTTAAAACCCACTGCCCATATTAACACGCACAGTCTCTTAATTACCCCCCAGTCAAGCGAAGAGCTGTTAAACCCCACTGCCCATATAACACTGCAGCCAGCTCTATATAACCCCCCCAGTAAGGAAAGCGGTTAAACCCCACTGCCCATATAACACTGCAGCAGCCTCTAATACCCCACCCATAAGGAAAGGTTAAACCCCACTGCCCATATAACACTGCAGCAGCTCTAATTACCCCCCCCAGTAAGAAAGGGTAAAACCCCACTGCCCATATAACACGAACAGCAGCACAGGGCAACTACCCTGCCCCCCCCCCCCCCCCCCCCAGCTGATGGATTCCTTCCTACAGATGATTCATGGATGTTTTAATCTGATTTATTGCGAGTGGAGGAGTCGATCTATAAATTACCCCCCCCCCCACGGCCCAACTGGCACCAACACTCTGTGTACATTCTGTGTAATTGGGGGAGTTGGCGGAGCCTGTAAATCCGCAGAATCTGTAGGTTCCTATTTAACCCCATCACTGCCGCCAGTGCCGCCCCTTCCGTGTCGCTAGATACACCTGGGGGCAGATGTATAATGGGGGGGTTAGGAAATGCACCAAACTACCACTTATTGACCCACGGTGCCAAAAATACACGACTTTAACCAATTATTCTTAATTCCTCAGAATTTTGTCCACAAATATTTCCCCCCCCCTATAAATACCCCCATAGCTTCCACCCTGCATGGGAGGGACACGATTTCTCCCTGAGCAGCACCCAATCAGCTCTGTCCCTGTATTTATTAAAGGGCCCCATCACCTCAATAACATCCCGACCATTTCCTATTTTCCATCATCTCCCGTGTGGCATTTAACCTGTTGTCTGGTTTCTATGGCCCAATTTACCCTAGCAACCGTGCTGTAGTTTGAATAACTATTTTAAAAATCAAGTGTCTGCATTTGGGATCTATAGATTACAAAGCTCTGAATTACTTGAAGTAAATAATCTGAACAATCCTTATCATTTACAGTAGGGGGTACATTATCCCTTATAATACATGAGTGATACTCAGAGTTCCCTGTATAACTCAGCCTGCAGCCTTGTGCCTTTATATGGGGGGCACAGAACCCCTCAGTGACTGCTAATATCCTTATCATTTACAGTAGGGGGTACAGTATCCCTTATAATACATGAGTGATACTCAGAGTTCCCTGTATAACTCAGCCTGCAGCCAGCCTTGTGCCTTATATAGGGGGCACAGAACCCCTCAGTGACTGCTAATATCCTTATCATTTACAGTAGGGGGTACATTATCCCTTATAATACATGAGTGATACTCAGAGTTCCCTGTATAACTCAGCCTGCAGCCTTGTGCCTTTATATGGGGGCACAGAACCCTCAGTGACTGCTAATATCCTTATCATTTACAGTAGGGGGTACATTACCCTTATAAAATACATGAGTGATACTCAGAGTTCCCTGTATAACTCAGCCTGCAGCCTTGTGCCTTTATATGGGGGGCACAGACCCTCAGTGACTGCTAATATCCTTATCATTTACAGTAGGGGGTACATTATCCCTTATAATACATGAGTGATACTCAGAGTTCCCTGTATAACTCAGCCTGCAGCCTTGTGCCTTTATATGGGGGGCACAGAACCCCTCAGTGACTGCTAATATCCTTATCATTGACAGCAGGGGGTACAATATACTTGTTTCTTACTCCTGTATGGAATGGGTTAGTTGCCCAGTAGGACAGACTGGGACGGATGAAGATATAAATGGGAATTGATTAAATGACCCCTCGAGTCGGTTGATCTGCTCTAGAGAGCGGTGCTGCTCCCCCAAGAAGAATGATGAAGGATACTGGAGATGACAGACTTGATACCGAGCGCCCATCCATCTTGCCCGCGGCGCATATATCTGCAGTGCGATGTTTGTACAAAGCCAAAGGGATGACGCTCCGGAGCTGCGGGCGCTGCCAGGGGCCGGTGGGCAGCGAGTGCCAAACTTGATGTGTTTTTCAGACCATAAATCTTCTCTAAATCAATTGGTCGGGGGGGTGGGTGGAGCTACTGACTGGCGCTTTGTGACTGATGGAGTTAAAAAAAATGGAATAAATTGAATCTTTCATGTCTCTTTACAAATAAGGTCCCAGGGGGGCGGCAGCTTCGCCCACAAACTGCACTTAAACATAAAGTCCCATCCTGTCCAATCACATTGCTCCAATCATTCCACGGACAATAACCAATGTCTGTCATCAATGAAACCACCAAAAACTGATATGGGCCTTTGGCCCCCAAGAACTGGAGCCCTGGGAGATAAGCTGTACCCCCAAACTGTACTGTCTAAGGGAAACACTATGGCACCTCCTACCCATATGTATAAATACAAATATACAGAGAGGGAATGTTCTGGGCACACAATAAGCTGTACCCCCATACTGTACTGTCTAAGGGAAACACTATGGCACCCCCTACCCATATGTATAAATACAAATATACAGAGAGGGAATGTTCTGGGCACACAATAAGCTGTACCCCCATACTGTACTGTCTAAGGGAAACACTATGCACCCCCTACCCATATTGCTATAAATACAAATATACAGAGAAGGAATGTTCTGGGCCACACAATAAGCTGTACCCCCATAACTGCTTTTACTGTCTGAAAGGGGAAACCACTATGGCACCCCCTACCCATATATGCTATAAAAAAAATAAAAAAAAAAAAAAAAAAAAAAAAAAAAAAAACAAAAAACATACAAAATATTACAGAGGAAGAATGTTCTGGGCAACACAATAAGCTGTACCCCCATACTGTACTGTCTAAGGGAAACACTATGGCACCCCCTTTACCCATATGTATAAATACAAATATACAGAGAGGGAATGTTCTGGGCACACAATAAGCTGTACCCCCATACTGTACTGTCTAAGGGAAACACTATGGCACCCCCTACCCATATGTATAAATACAAATATACAGAGAAGGAATGTTCTGGGCACTGACTCATGGAGCCAATATCTGTACCCACAGGCTGGATCTCTCAGTGCCAGGGATCTATCAGTCACAGCAGCCAGAATGTTATGAGTAAGTCGCTGGTCAAGAGAGAATTATGGGAAATGAAGTGCAAGATCAGTCTAAGAGCTGCAAACACCCATTCCAAACAACTGTTACTGCAGCAGGGAGTTCTGGGAGTTGTAGTCTAAGAACTGGCTGCTCGTCACTAATTACATTATATTGGGGGAGGGGCTGTCCCAGTTTACAATACAATGTCAGCTTCCCCTTTAAATATCCACGGAACGGAGATCGCAATCTGGCGCCTGAAATTTATTCAAGAAAACGAGTTTAAGTAAAATTGACTAAAATCCCTCGTTTTGGAAGAGCTAATTTATTGCACCGCTAAAAGCATCATTATGGCCCATTAAGAGTCACGTGGGTCCCCGAAACGCTGTTACATTCGCTGGCGGCTACTAACTGCCGGGGGCTCAATGGGAACAAGCGCGGGGGCCAATAGCAGCGCAGGGAACGTCTGGGGCAATTAGGGGAAAAACAGCCGAGAAATTCATTAATATCTGCATAAATGGGTCACATGATCTACAGTAATGGGGAAAAACTGCAAAACAGCATGAGCAGAACCTCTCTATTGGGTACTGAGACCCATCAGAACCAGAACTGCTCAACTGGTACCAACAGAATTACATAGTTAAAGGGGAACTAAACCCATAAACTGCGTTTTAATAATGAACAAAAAAGTTATTCTGAGCAGGTTCCCAATATCCTCTCATTCTCACTGGGTCTTCCCTGCACTGCTGGTTCTGACTCCTGATACAACTCCCCAATATCCATTCATTCCTCATTCTCACTGGGTTTATAGTTATGTGTAACTGTCACTGTGTCTGTCCCTTTCCCTTCCCTGCACTGCTGGTTCTGACTCCTGATACAACTCCCCAATATCCATTCATCCCTCATTCTCACTGGGTTTATAGTTATGTGTAACTGTCACTGTGTCTGTCCCTTTCCTTCCCTGCACTGCTGGTTCTGACTCCTGATACAACTCCCCAATACCCATTCATCCCTCATTCTCACTGGGTTTATAGTTATGTGTAACTGTCACTGTGTCTGTCCCTTTCCCTTCCCTGCACTGCTGGTTCTGACTCCTGATACAACTCGGCCCAATACCCATTCATCCCTCATTCTCACTGGGTTTATAGTTATGTGTAACTGTCACTGTGTCTGTCCCTTTCCCTTCCCTGCACTGCTGGTTCTGACTCCTGATACAACTCGGCCCAATACCCATTCATCCCTCATTCTCACTGGGTTTATAGTTATGTGTAACTGTCACTGTGCCTGTCCCTTTCCCTTCCCTGCACTGCTGGTTCTGACTCCTGATACAACTCGGCCCAATACCCATTCATCCCTCATTCTCACTGGTTTTATAGTTATGTGTAACTGTCACTGTGTCTGTCCCTGTCCCTTCCCTGCACTGCTGGTTCTGACTCCTGATACAACTCCCCAATATCCATTCATCCCTCATTCTCACTGGGTTTATAGTTATGTGTAACTGTCACTGTGTCTGTCCCTTTCCCTTCCCTGCACTGCTGGTTCTGACTCCTGATACAACTCCCCAATATCCATTCATTCCTCATTCTCACTGGGTTTATAGTTATGTGTAACTGTCACTGTATCTGTCCCTTTCCCTTCCCTGCACTGCTGGTTCTGACTCCTGATACAACTCCCCAATATCCATTCATCCCTCATTCTCACTGGGTTTATAGTTATGTGTAACTGTCACTGTGTCTGTCCCTTTCCCTTCCCTGCACTGCTGGTTCTGACTCCTGATACAACTCCCCAATATCCATTCATTCCTCATTCTCACTGGGTTTATAGTTATGTGTAACTGTCACTGTGTCTGTCCCTTTCCCTTCCCTGCACTGCTGGTTCTGACTCCTGATACAACTCCCCAATATCCATTCATCCCTCATTCTCACTGGGTTTATAGTTATGTGTAACTGTCACTGTGTCTGTCCCTTTCCCTTCCCTGCACTGCTGGTTCTGACTCCTGATACAACTCCCCAATATCCATTCATCCCTCATTCTCACTGGGTTATAGTTATGTGTAACTGTCACTGTGTCTGTCCCTTTCCCTTCCCTGCACTGCTGGTTCTGACTCCTGATACAACTCCCCAATATCCATTCATCCCTCATTCTCACTGGGTTTATAGTTATGTGTAACTGTCACTGTGTCTGTCCCTTTCCCTGCTGCTGGTTCTGACTCCTGATACAACTCCCCAATATCCATTCATTCCTCATTCTCACTGGTTTATAGTTATGTGTAACTGTCACTGTGTCTGTCCCTTTCCCTTCCCTGCACTGCTGGTTCTGACTCCTGATACAACTCCCCAATATCCATTCATCCTCATTCTCACTGGGTTTATAGTTATGTGTAACTGTCACTGTGTCTGTCCCTTTCCCTTCCCTGCACTGCTGGTTCTGACTCCTGATACAACTCCCCAATACCCATTCATTCCTCATTCTCACTGGGTTTATAGTTATGTGTAACTGTCACTGTGTCTGTCCCTTTCCCTTCCCTGCACTGCTGGTTCTGACTCCTGATACAACTCCCCAATATCCATTCATCCCTCATTCTCACTGGGTTATAGTTATGTGTAACTGTCACTGTGTCTGTCCCTTTCCCTTCCCTGCACTGCTGGTTCTGACTCCTGATACAACTCCCCAATATCCATTCATTCCTCATTCTCACTGGGTTTATAGTTATGTGTAACTGTCACTGTGTCTGTCCCTTTCCCTTCCCTGCACTGCTGGTTCTGACTCCTGATACAACTCCCCAATACCCATTCATTCCTCATTCTCACTGGTTTATAGTTATGTGTAAACTGACTGTCCCTTTCCCTTCCCTGCACTGCTGGTTCTGACTCCTGATACAACTCCCCAATATCCATTCATTCCTCATTCTCACTGGGTTTATAGTTATGTGTAACTGTCACTGTGTCTGTCCCTTTCCCTTCCCTGCACTGCTGGTTCTGACTCCTGATACAACTCCCCAATACCCATTCATCCTCATTCTCACTGGGTTTATAGTTATGTGTAACTGTCACTGTGTCTGTCCCTTTCCCTTCCCTGCACTGCTGGTTCTGACTCCTGATACAACTCCCCAATATCCATTCATTCCTCATTCTCACTGGGTTTATAGTTATGTGTAACTGTCACTGTGTCTGTCCCTTTCCCTTCCCTGCACTGCTGCTGTTCTGACTCCTGATACAACTCCCCAATATCCCATTCATTCCTCATTCTCACTGGGTTTATAGTTATGTGTAACTGTCACTGTGTCTGTCCCTTTCCCTTCCCTGCACTGCTGGTTCTGACTCCTGATACAACTCCCCAATATCCATTCATTCCTCATTCTCACTGGTTATAGTTATGTGTAACTGTCACTGTGTCTGTCCCTTTCCCTTCCCGCACTGCTGGTTCTGACTCCTGATACAACTCCCCAATACCCATTCATTCCTCATTCTCACTGGGTTTATAGTTATGTGTAACTGTCACTGTGTCTGTCCCTTTCCCTTCCTGCACTGCTGGTTCTGACTCCTGATTAAACTCCCCAATATCCATTCATTCCTCATTCTCACTGGGTTTATAGTTATGTGTAACTGTCACTGTGTCTGTCCCTTTCCCTTCCCTGCACTGCTGGTTCTGACTCCTGATACAACTCCCCAATTCCCATTCACCCCTCATTCTCACTGGGTTTATAGTTATGTGTAACTGTCACTGTGTCTGTCCCTTTCCCTTCTCTGCCACTGCTGGTTCTGACTCCTGATACAACTCCCCAATACCCATTCATCCCTCATTCTCACTGGGTTTATAGTTATGTGTAACTGTCACTGTGTCTGTCCCTTTCCTTCCCTGCACTGCTGGTTCTGACTCCTGATACAACTCGGCCCAATACCCATTCAATCCTCATTCTCACTGGGTTTATAGTTATGTGTAACTGTCCACTGTGTCTGTCCCTTTCCCTTTCCCTGCACTGCTGGTTCTGACTCCTGATACAACTCGGCCCAATACCCATTCATCCCTCATTCTCACTGGGTTTATAGTTATGTGTAACTGTCACTGTGCCTGTCCCTTTCCCTTCCCTGCACGCTGGGTTCTGACTCCTGATACAACTCGGCCCAATACCCATTCATCCTCATTCTCACTGGGTTTATAGTTATGTGTAACTGTCACTGTGTCTGTCCCTGTCCCTTCCCTGCACTGCTGGTTCTGACTCCTGATACAACTCCCCAATATCCATTCATCCCTCATTCTCACTGGGTTTATAGTTATGTGTAACTGTCACTGTGTCTGTCCCTTTCCCTTCCCTGCACTGCTGGTTCTGACTCCTGATACAACTCCCCAATATCCATTCATTCCTCATTCTCACTGGGTTTATAGTTATGTGTAACTGTCACTGTATCTGTCAGAAGGTCCAGTTGGTCCCATTTTAAAAGAACCAGCATTATTTGTAGAAAACTTGATATTTTTATTAGAAAATACTGTACCTGTGGCTCCCTGGCTGACTGGGTCGATTCAGTACCAGTGTGGATCAGTCTGTCACACCCTGAATATAAGTGTCAGTACCAGGAAGCAGCAGAACCAGGCGAGCAGCACAACAGCACTAGAGCTCGAGTCACCTTGGCCCAATTACTGGATTTTCACATTCTGATCAGTGGATCCAGTTGCAGCCACTGTTGAAGGCAGCACAGGGCAAGTAGTGGGTTGATCTGGTGGCTGCGCTGTTGGGTTGGGCCGTGGGCTCATGGTACTGCTGGTTCTGGTGCTGCTGCAAACAATCATCTATAAACCCAGACTGTATAAGGGGCATTAAGGGCTGAGCCTTTGCAGCAAGAGCTCAGTTACCAGCCGAATGACTTGTGGATCCACCAAGCAGTCCAGAACCTCCTCACTTGATATGGTTCTGTCTGAGCCCAATTGTCGAGCATGGGAGTCACATGCTTTGGGCAGTGTCTCTATAGTGACGTTCTGCTGCGCGTCTGCTGAGCAATACTCTGCCCTTCCTACATTGGGCTCTGGGGGGGTCGGTGCAACTGGGCTGAGATGGGGCCCAAATGGGGCGCTGGGGAGGGGCTTGTCTCCTGCAGCTTCTACTTCTCCCTCTGTCCGTCTCCTCTTGGGCCCCGAGTTCCCCGTGCGGCTGTCTCTGCTCCACTGTTTCTCCCTCTGATATTCTGTGTAAGCGCCAACTGCTCTGCTCAGGTCCCGCAGGTTGGTCTGATGGGTGGGGACCTCGTCCTGCAACAAGTGACCAATCATCAGCCCATAAAGCAGCACATATAGTGCCCCCCCCCACCAGGGGCAGGTAGTAAAGAGAATCAGAGCTCTGTACCTGGGTAAGTACTGGGGGGGAGATTGGATTCACTTACCCAGGGGGAGGTTCCTGTCTGACCATGGGAAAGAGAGCAGCCCAGGAGCAGGAAGTACAGAGAATCAGAGCTCTGTACCTGGGTAAGTACTTGGGGAATTGGATTCACTTACCCAGGGGAGGTTCCTGCCTGACCATGGGAAAGAGAGCAGCCCAGGAGCAGAAGTACAGAGAATCAGAGCTCTGTACCTGGGTAAGTACTGGGGGAGATTGATTTCACTTACCCAGGGGGAGGTTCCTGCCTGACCGTGGGAAAGAGAGCAGCCCAGGAGCAGGAAGTACAGAGAATCAGAGCTCTGTACCTGGGTAAGTACTGGGGGGAGATTGGATTCACTTACCCAGGGGGAGGTTCCTGCCTGACCATGGGAAAGAGAGCAGCCCAGGAGCAGGAAGTACAGAGAATCAGAGCTCTGTACCTGGGTAGTTGGGCACTCACCTCAGTGGGATTGAGCCAGTCGGGGGGGCTGCAGGGATCAGCAGATTTGAAGAGACACACAAGCGTTCGTGTGACAGCCTCCTGCACACGAGATTCATGATCGGAATCCTGTGAGAGAGTAAACCTATGCGTGAGACCTCCTCACCAGCACGAGAGCCCCGGGTCACTGGGGGGCACAATGCAGCCCAACACTAATCCTGACCTTGCACGTGGGGTCATTAAATACAAACTTTCCACTAAGGCTCATCCCAGCCCCGGGCGCATTTATTGCGAGTAGATTGGGGCAGCACTTGGCACTGCAGTTCCCATGACTTCCTGCAGGGGGCAGGTGTCTCTAGATAATGGCAGTGCATAGGCAGAAGGATATGGGCTCAATATTCCGAGCGTTTCCAATAAGAATAAAATCAAATTCCACCACCCCCCCACCAGTGCTCAGATACCCCAAGTATCTGGCTTGGACTCCCCAGCAGCACTGAAAGAGTTAATAGCATCTCTCTCTCTTTGGCAATGAAAGTGATTTGGGCCCCGTGGCCCCTTAGATGGGGCTAATGTAGAGAAATCACAATGGGCACTCACTGTGCTTCGTGGCACGCAGGGATGAGAAAGGAATTTACCACTCAGTTGGCACATTTCCCATGATGCAGAGCTGCAAACAGGAAGGCAAGGGGGATCTAATTGCACCCCCTACACTGCTAGGGGGGGACTTATCTCATTTATGATACTGTGCCTGTAATGACTGGGGCTGTCTCTGTATTAAACATATTGTTTGCTGATTTGTACAACTGTCACCAAACTGCCCCCGAATGTCTGAAAACTCACCGCGGGCATCACAGATGGAATCAGATACTGTGCGTGTTAATATTATTGCCCTTGTTATACTGTCCCCATCTTGCCCTACTGTCTCCATCTTGCCCTACTGTCTCCATCTTGCCCTACTGTCCCATCTTGCCCTACTGTCCCCATCTTGCCCTACTGTCCCCATCTTGCCCTACTGTCTCCAACTTGCCCTACTGTCTTCCATCTTGCCCTACTGTCTCCATCTTGCCCTACTGTCTCCATCTTGCCCTACTGTCTCCATCTTGTCCTACTGTCTCCAACTTGCCCCTACTGTCTCCATCTTGCCCTACTGTCTCCATCTTGCCCTACTGTCTCCATCTTGCCCTAACTGTCCCCATCACTTGGCCCTACTGTCTCCATCTTGGCCCTACTGTCTCCATCTTGCCCTTACTGTCCCCATCTTGCCCTACTGTCTCCAACTTGCCCTACTGTCTCCATCTTGCCCTACTGTCTCCATCTTGCCCTACTGTCTCCATCTTGCCCTACTGTCCCCATCTTGCCCTACTGTCTCCAACTTGCCCTACTGTCTCCATCTTGCCCTACTGTCTCCATCTAACCATACTGTCTCTATCATACCCTGCTGTCTCCATCTTGCCCTACTGTCTCCATCTTGTCCTACTGTCTCCCATCTTGCCCTACTGTCCCCATCTTGCCCTACTGTCTCCATCTTTGCCCTACTGTCTCCATCTTGCCCTACTGTCCCCATCTTGCCCTACTGTCTCCAACTTGCCCTACTGTCTCCATCTTGCCCTACTGTCTCCATCTAACCATACTGTCTCTATCATACCCTGCTGTCTCCATCTTGCCCTACTGTCTCCATCTTGTCCTACTGTCTCCCATTTGCCCTACTGTCCCCATCTTGCCCTACTGTCCCCATCTTGCCCTACTGTCTCCAACTTGCCCTACTGTCTCCATCTTGCCCTACTGTCTCCATCTTGCCCTACTGTCTCCATCTTGCCCTACTGTCTCCATCTTGCCCTACTGTCTCCATCTTGCCCTACTGTCTCCATCTTGCCCTACTGTCTCCATCTTGCCCTACTGTCCCCATCTTGCCCTACTGTCCCCATCTTGCCCTACTGTCCCCATCTTGCCCTAATGTTTCCATCTTGCCTCACTGATTCCATCTTGCCCTACTGCACAGTCATGAGCAAATTATCCCTGCTAGGCCATGCCAAGGACAAAGATGGCTGCTACAAGCAAGCCCAAAGCAAAGGGCCACCCAGTACCAGTCTATAGCCCTCTGCCAATAAGAAGTGTAGTTCGGCAACATGTGGAGCATGCTGGGTAATGTAGCTGACTGACACCCAGAGGGCCCCATGTACAATGGCGTTACGCAGAGCTATGTCCCCCAGACAATGGGCAGTGGGTGAGGGGCTCACACATGAATGGGCCCCAGTACGTGCCAGTGTACAACTGACTGGGCTACTGGGAGGGGGGTAATTGTTACACTCAGAAGGGCGCAATCTGTCTGAGCCCCCCCCCCCCCCCCCCCGGCTACAGGCGCTCATTAGCCACAAAGCCATTATGCGCAAGACAAGCTGGAATTGGCACCATTATCCCGGCTGCATTATTAATAAGAGAGGGGACTGGGGCCGGAGCACAAAAGCAGGAATAATGCGCATCCGAGGTGATGAATCAATTATTAGGTTAGAAAATGTGAATTTCATTATAAGGAACGTGAAGAAATTCCTCTGCGGTGAGAGGGCTACAGAATGAAACCCCAGCTCTGGGGGTTGTTAGGGGATGCTGGGAGTTATAGTTGCACGGCTGGAAGGTTACGCACTGTGGTACAGAGAGCACAATGGAGCCTGATGGAAGGGGTATGTAACCAAGCAGCATTACTTACCTCTCTGTAGCCCCCCAGCACTTCCTGCTTGTGCCCTGTACCCTGCCCACTGGGCAGTACTGGGCCCTAATGTTTGTTAAAAGGATGACTTGAGTGGAACAAGATGGAGACGGTGAGACCAAGAGATTGGGACAGAGCAGCTTCTCACCCTGTGACTGTGGGGGGGTCTGGGAGTTGCAGTTCAACAAGAGCTAAAGGGTCATTTGAAATGAAATTACCAGCTCTATCCAGGAATTAATGCTGACTGTCATGTCATCGACGGACTGAACGTAATGCCACCAGTGCCGCGGCACCAACAGAACCTGCGCAAAGAGAGAGACGAAAATGACATGCGCCGTCTCTTTAAGGGATCAGAATAATCAGAATAAGGGTTAACTTGTACTTAAAAACAACATTCAGTATAAAATGGATTCTGTTTTGGGCAAAAAGTTGATTTATTTACCAACATACGTTGTATAGTAATTTTTTGTGCCTGAATCTGTCTCTGCTTCCTGAGTACGGAGGAGTGTATTTCCCGGTACCCATGTGACTGTCTCTGCTTCCTTTGCACGGGGGAGTGTATTTCCCGGTACCCATGTGACTGTCTCTGCTTCCTTTGCATGGGGGAGTGTATTTCCCGGTACCCATGTGACTGTCTCTGCTTCCTGCGTACGGAGGAGTGTATTTCCCGGTACCCATGTGACTGTCTCTGCTTCCTGCGTACGGGGGAGTGTATTTCCCGGTACCCATGTGACTGTCTCTACTTCCTGCGTACGGGGGAGTGTATTTCCTGGTACTCATGTGACTGTCTCTACCTCCTTTGCATGGAGGAGTGTATTTCCCGGTACCCATGTGACTGTCTCTACTTCCTGCGTACGGGGGAGTGTATTTCCCGGTACCCATGACTGTCTCTACTTCCTGCCGTACGGGGAGTGTATTTCCTTGTACTCATGTGACTGTCTCTACCTCCTTGCACGGGGGAGTGTATTTCCCGGGTACTCATGGACTGTCTCTACCTCCTTTGCATGGAGGAGTGTATTTCCCGTCGTACCCATGGACTGTCTCTACTTCCTGCGTACGGGGGGAGTGTATTTCCCGGTACCCATGTGACTGTCTCTACTTCCTGCGTACGGGGGAGTGTATTTCCCGGTACTCATGTGACTGTCTCTACTTCCTTTGCAGGGGGGAGTGTATTTCCTGGTACCCATGTGGCTGTCTCTGCTTCCTTTGCACGGGGGAGTGTATTTCCCGGTACTCATGTGACTGTCTCTGCTTCCTGTGCACAGGGGAGTGTATTTCCTGGTACCCATGTGACTGTCTCTGCTTCCTTTGCACGGGGGAGTGTATTTCCTGGTACCCATGTGACTGTCTCTGCTTCCTTTGCATGGAGGGAGTGTATTTCCTGGTACACATGTGACTGTCTCTGCTTCCTGTGCACAGGGGAGTGTATTTCCTGGTACCCATGTGACTGTCTCTGCTTCCTTTGCACGGGGGAGTGTATTTCCTGGTACCCATGTGACTGTCTCTGCTTCCTTTGCATGGAGGGAGTGTATTTCCTGGTACACATGTGACTGTCTCTGCTTCCTGTTTGTCAATGTATAGCAAATGCAGTTTACTTTATGGCAGGAATTCTACATTTCAGAGCTTGAGACAGTAGGATCTTTTCCCCTGTACCTCAGATGTAAGTTTATAGTTACAGCACTGCAGTCTGGAGAAGCCTGTGACTGAAAGGACATTGATGGGTTAGTAAAATGGAGGAAAAGCCAGGAGTGGCTCCGATACAGAACCATATTTATCCCTATGGGGAGATACTGACCCGGCTGCTGGATGGCGCCGTACTACTGAGCGCAGCTTAGGCACCGTGGGCCCGGCTGCTTTACACTGCGAGAGCCAGGCGCAGCGCCACACAGCAATCGCTCTCATTCCCCCGTAAGATGAATGTGAGTGGCACTGGTACCCGCTATATTTCACCAGGGAGAGGGGGTAAGAGAGCGCGGGGGGCACATTACGGCGCGTTTCGCAGCAGAAATCACTCGGCTGCCAGAGCCCCTTCCCACCTCCCCCACTTGCAGCAGTACAGTAAATGGCAGAGGGGCTGGCGCGGCCGACACACAATGGCATCTGATTGATCGGCTCATTCAGCGGAGAGATTTTCCCTTTAATGGCAGAGAAACGCGCAGGCTGCTGGCGGCCCGGCCATTCACTCCCAAATTACAGAGCAGGAACGGCCTCGCGCTCTAAAGAGCTGCGCTGAGAACAAACCGCCGGCGGCCTGAAACGCTCATTTGTCAGATATATCCCTCCTGGCGGCTACAAACAAGCGCAACGCGGCACTGCTGCTATTTTAGGGAACATTTACCCTTTATTTCCCTTTCTATAACCCTGCTTGTGGCGCATTCTTTCTGATCAGTCACTGACGCAGCGGAGCTTACACTCTAATTACCCTCCCACCATCTCACACCCACACTCAGGGCTGTAAAGGCAAAAGCACCATCTGTCTGACACTTTCCCTGCACTGCCAGGTCTGACTCCTGAAACAGGGCCGCTGCTCTGTGTATGGCCAGTAGGTGGCGCCATAGATAAATTTATGGGCAGCTTCAGCCCAAAACATTTTAAATATGGGAATGTGCAGAGTTGCTGCGCCTCCCGGCCCAAATGGCTATAAATTAAGCTGAGGAGTGTATGGTAAGGCAAGCAGTGACCGGAATAATAATAATTCTGCCTACTTACATCCCTGCTGCAATATTTACTCAGTGTGATTGACTCAATACATGGCGTTGGCTTCCATGTTATTTACTGCCTCCTGTGTCCCCCAGAATATAATCCCCCCAAACCCTGGCAGCCAAGGACCCAACTCTGCCCTCAGTGTCCCCACCCCCTGGCACAGACAATAGAGGGAAGAATATCAAGCACGGAATCAGCCAATCACGTGAGAGACAGGAGGGAATGGGGCAAATTAGATGGAGGGGTTGTTTAGTTACCTGTCCTGGGTGCAAAGTGACCACATGGGGGCTGGTTCTGGAGAATAAAGGGAAGCGGCTCCGGTCTGGGTTTACAACATTGACTTTGCTGAAAATACTGGACTCCTCGTAGGGTATCCTGGTGGGGTACATGTGCGGGGTGTCCCCCGGGGGGTAAAGGTGCCACGTTTTCCTTTAAACAGAATCAAAAAGTTGCTCAGAATCCCATTCTTTTACTGGCAAAACACAATTATATTTTAACCTTTAGTTGGGGGGCCCCTCTCTAGGTATTGGGGAATGTTCTCCCACCTGGAAGCCCAATATAAGGGTCATGGGGTGACTGTTACCCCAATGTTTCTATAGATCTGTAACCTTGTTATGGGCTAAGGGGGTCCAGCCTGAAGGCCAGTTAGGGGGGGATTTGGGGTGAGTGCTTATTTGTGCCCTGGGTACCCCTGGAACTATAGCGGGGTGACTGTTACCCCAATGTTTCTATATATCTGTAACCCTTGTTATGGGCTAAGGGGGCCCAGCCTGAAGGCCAGTTAGGGGGGGATTTGGGATGAGTGCCTTATTTGTGCCCTGGGTACCCCTGGAACTATAGTGGGGTGACTGTTACCCCAATGTTTCTATATATCTGTAAACTTGTTATGGGCTAAGGGGGCCCAGCCTGAAGGCCAGTTAGGGGGGATTTGGGGCGAGTGCTTATTTGTGCCCTGGGTACCCCTGGAACTATAGCGGGGTGACTGTTACCCCAATGTTTCTATATATCTGTAACCCTGTTATGGGCTAAGGGGGCCCAGCCTGAAGGCCAGTTAGGGGGGGTTTTGGGGTGAGTGCTTATTTGTGCCCTGGGTACCCCTGGAACTATAGCGGGGTGACTGTTACCCCAATGTTTCTATATATCTGTAACCTTGTTATGGGCTAAGGGGGCCCAGCCTGAAGGCCAGTTAGGGGGGGTTGGGGTGGAGTACTTATTTGTGCCCTGGGTACCCCTGGAACTATAGCGGGGTGACTGTTACCCCAATGTTTCTATATATCTGTAACCTTGTTATGGGCTAAGGGGGCCCAGCCTGAAGGCCAGTTAGGGGGGGATTTGGGGTTGAGTGCTTATTTGTGCCCTGGGTACCCCTGCGAACTATAGCGGGGGTGACTGTTACCCCAATGTTTCTATATATCTGTAACCTTGTTATGGGCTAAGGGGGCCCAGCCTGAAGGCCAGTTATGGGGGGGATTGGGGTGAGTGGCTTATTTGTGCCCTGGGTACCCCTGGAACTATAGCAGGGTGACTGTTACCCCAATGTTTCTATATATCTGTAACCCTGTTATGGCTAAGGGGGCCCAGCCTGAAGGCCAGTTAGGGGGGGATTGGGGTGAGTGCTTATTTGTGCCCTGGGTACCCCTGGAACTATAGCGGGGGTGACTGTTACCCCAATGTTTCTATATATCTGTAACCTTGTATGGGCTAAGGGGGCCCAGCCTGAAGGCCAGTTAGGGGGGATTGGGGTGAGTGCTTATTTGTGCCCTGGGTACCCCTGGAACTATAGCGGGGTGACTGTTACCCCAATGTTTCTATATATCTGTAACCCTGTTATGGGCTAAGGGGGCCCAGCTGAAGGCCAAGGGCAGTAGGAAGGTGTTGGAGCAAATCGGATCATATTGGGCTCTAATGGATGGAACAAGCTCTGGATGGAATAATATTAAGTGGGAGAATGAAGCGCAGCGGAGGGGAAGGGGGCACAATAGGACCCCGAGTGTCGGTGAGTAATCAATAATGCAGACTATTATACAGTGAGAGGTTCAGCACTTAGAGATATTAGAGTCGTGCTGGGGGGCCGGGGGGGCTTCGCTAGAGACTCCAGAGCACATTTCATTTCACGCTCCAGTAAATCCCTGCGCCGTCTGCAGACAAACGAGGTGCCCCCCCCAGATGCACCGCGGCGCCGAGTAAGCGCTGGAAATAACACGTAAATTTATCAACGTCTGAGGAATATTGGGATAAAGGGAAGCGGAATGTTAATATGGGAAATAAAAACACAAATGACTGTTTTCCTATAACTGCGCTGGGACCGTCACGGTGGGGGCTGAGCGGCTCCGGGGGTAATAGAGCGAAACTGGGGGTAATAGAGCGAAACTGGGGGTAATAGACAAACAATTGGCTCAACATGAACATGTATTAAGAACGTAATCAACCATTTTACCACTGACTGACTGGGCTGAATCCTATTGGTGTAGTAACAACTGGATATAACAAAATAATTATAAATTAAAGGGGAACTTGGCTGGGGATTCATATTGGTCACATTAGAGGGTGTAGATTAGGGCACAGTGGGGGTGTGAGGTTTATGCCCCACCCCCATACAAGTCTGCCCCGCCCTTAGAACTCTCTTACCTGCCTTGTACCTGTAGCACAAGGTTGCAGCCATAGGAATCTACATGGCAGGGGGTATTGGCGCCCGAGCTTCCGACCCAGAGGGAACTTTCCTTTCCATCTCTTCCAGGAAACCCGAAATCCGCCCACACCACGTCCTGCACAGACACCGGCACCGAGTCATTACCGACACTCCTATATAATGTAGCACAGACATTTGACTGTACAGCCTGAGCTGCTCTCTTTCCCAGGGACTGGGCTGCTCTCTTTCCCAGGGACTGGGCTGCTCTCTTTCCCAGGGACCAGTTAGGCTTATGAGATAGGGGCTTCCCTGCTGTATCTATCACAGAGCTCTGGTCACTAGAAAGGCCCCCTTTACCCCCCAGACAATCTTACTTGGCCCATAAATGGGGAAGAAAATCAGCGCTATTTGTCAGAAACAAGAACCAATCCCTGTGAAGGCCCATGGGAAAGAGAGCAGCCCAGGAGCATTAAGCAGAGGGATAATCTATACGCATCTTGCATAGCAACAGTAAAGAGAACGGGCATGGGTTTAATTCCCAGTGTATTTACCCTTTAATAACAGTAGGGACGGGGCCAATAATTCATTCTCACATTAAGATAACAATACAGGGATTGGGGCCCCAATGGGGAGCCGACTGTCCCCCAACTGAGCACCCGCGTTGCTGAGAGAGAAATGGCGGAGAAGCAGCGGCGCAGGCAGGAAATTTATGCCGTGAGTTACGCGCTGAAGGTGACGGCTACCGCAGCCCCGTGTTACCCTGTCGGGGAGGCAGCGTCTGGAACAGAGATATTAATAGCAGCCGCCTCTATGGGAACCATCCGGCCCGGTATCAGCTGAAATACTACCAGAACCAGATCTTCATCTCTTTATCAGGAGCAGAAAGAACATTAATCTTCTCTATATTCCCTTCTCCCCCTAAAGGAACAGTCACTATTCTAATCATACACTGGGGGGGGAGACAGGGGCCGGTGGGTAACAGACTGAGGGGACAGGGGCCGGTGGGTAACAGACTTAGGGACAGGCCCGGTGGGGTAACAGACTGGGGGACAGGGGCCGAGTGGGTAACAGACTGAGGGCGGACAGGGGCCGTGTGGGTAACAGCCTGAGGCGACGGCGAGGGACAGGGGCCGGTGGGTAACAGACTGGGGGAGACAAGGGGCCGTGGACGGTAACAGACTGGGGGACAGGGGCCGTGGACTGGTAACAGACTTGGGGGACAGGGGACCGTGTCGGTAACAGACTGGGGGGGACAGGCGGCCGGTGCGGTAAACAGACTGAGGGGGACAGGGGCCGCGTGGGTAACAGACTGAGGGGGACAGGGCCCGGTGGGTTAACAGACTTAGGCGGGACAGGGCCGGTGGGTAACAACTGAGGGGGACAGGGGGCCCGGTAGGGTAACAGACTTAGGGGGACAGGGCCGGTGGTAACAGACTTAGGGGGACAGGGCCGGTGGGTAACAGACTTAGGGGACAAGGGGCCGGCGCGGTAACAGACTGAGCGGGGACCAGGTGCCGGTGGTAACAGACTAGGGCGGACAGGGGGCCGGTGCGGTAACAGACTTAGGGGACACGGGGCCGGTGGGGTAAACAGACTGAGGGGGACAGGGGCCGGGGTGAGTAACAGACTTAGGGACAGGGTCCGGTGGGTAACAGGAACTGGGGGCGACAGGGGCCGTGGGTACACACTTGGGGGGACAGGGGCCGGTGGGTAAACACCACTGGGGGGGACAGGGGCCGGTGGGTAACACAACGGGGGGACAGGCGGCCGTGGTAAAACCACACTGCGGGGGGACACGGGCCGGTGGGTAACACACTGGCGGGGCCGGTGGTAACAGACTGGGGGGACAGGGGCCGTTTGGGTTAACACAACTGGGGGGACAGGGGCCGGTGCGGGGTAACAGACTGGGGGGGACAGGGGCCGGTGGGTAACACACTGGGGGGACAACGGGCCGTGAGGTAACACCACTGGGCGGGGACCAGGGGCCCGGTACGGTAAACACACTGGGGGAACAGGGCCGGTGGTAACAGACTGGGAGGGAAGGGGCCGGTGGGTAACAGGACTTGGGGAGACAGGGGCCCGGTGGGGGTTAAAACCAAAAAAACCAAAACTTAGGGGACATGGCGCCAGTGGGTAACACACTGGGGGGGACAGGGGCCGGTGGGTAAACACACTGGGGACAGGGGCCAGTGTGTAACAGACTGGGGGGCCGGTGGGTAACACACTGGGGGGGACAGGGCCGCGTGGGAGTAACAGACTGGGGGGCCCGGGGGTAACACACTGGGGGGACAGGGACCGGTGAAGGTAACAGACTGCGGGGGCCGGTGGGTAACACACTGGGGGGGACAGGGGCCGGTGGGCCCATTAATCTTACAATAAATATTATACAGAGTCGCTCCCATTAATGATACAATATCTGATTACAAATGATAATTAGCTAATGAGCATTGCGCCAGAGTACACGGAACATTCCCGCCGTTCGCTCCCGAGCAGGAAACCGTAATAAAACAGTGAAAGGAAAACACACGAAAGGAATAAAAAAGCCGATTAGGAAGGACTTTCCGGCCATGAATCAAGGTCAGACAGACAATCAGCCCCGGGAACATGATAATTTGTCCTGCCGGCTAATTGGCTGCCGTTTTATTCTGCACGGGAGACAGATAACGCACGGGGCGCGATACGGCAAAGTTATCACAAGGAACGGAACATCTTTCCATTAACCCCCTCACTGCCAGAGGGAAGGGCATGCTGGGAAATGGGTATGACCTTAAGAACACAGCGAGGGGCAGTTATAATGAGAGACTGGCGCGGGGCACAAGGGCACAGGATAGGGGGCGGGGCACAAGGGCACAGGATAGGGGATGCAGCGGCACAAGGGCACAGGATAGCGGGACGGGTGGCACAAGGGCACAGGACTAGGGGCGGCGCGCACAGGGCACAGGATAGGGGCGGGCACAAGGGCACAGCGATAGGACGGGGCACAAGGGCATCAGATTAGGGGGCGGGGGCCACAAGGGACAGGATAGGGGGCGGGGCACAAGGGGACAGGAATAGGGGGCGGGCACAAGGGTACAGGATAGGGGCGGCCAACAAGGGACAGCGATAAGTGGGATGCTGGGGCACAAGGGCCACAGGATAGGGGACGCGGGCACAAGGGCACAGCGATAGGGGCGGGGCACAAGCGGCAACAGGATAGGGGGCGGGGCACAAGGGCACAGGATAGGGGACGGGGCACAAGGGCACAGGATAGGGGGCGGGGGCACAAGGTACAGCGATAGGCGGGCGGGGCACAAGGGTACAGGATAAGGGGGCGGGGCACAAGGGTACAGGATAGGGGATGGGGCACAATGGTACAGGAGTAGGGGGCGGGGCACAAGGGTACAGGATAGGGGCGGTGCACAGGGTAAGGATAGGGGCGGGGCACAAGGGTACAGGATAGGGGGCGGCACGAAAGGTACAGGATAGGGGATGTGGGCAACAAGGCGTACAGGATTAGGGGGGCGGGGCACAAGGGTACAGGATAGGGCGGCTTGGGGGCACAAGATTAGGGCACAAGGGCACAGGATAGGGGGCAGGGCACAAGGCACAGGATTAGGCGGGCGGGCACAAGGTACAGGATATGCGGGGCGGGGCACAAGGGCACAGGATAGCGGGCGGGCACAAGGGCACAGGATTAGGGATGGTCGCACAAGGGCACAGGATAGGGGACGGGCACAAAGAGTACAGATAGGGGATAAGGGCCACAAAGGCACAGATAGGGACGGTGCACAAGGGCACAGGATAGCGGGGCGGGCACAAGGCGTACAGGATAGCGGCGGGGCACAAGGGTACAGCGATAGGGGCGGGCACAAGGGATACAGAATAGGGGGCGGGGCACAAGGGTACAGGATAGGGGCGGGGCACAAGCGGTACAGGAAGGGGCGCGGGCACAAGGCGTACAGAGATAGGGGATGGGGCACAAGGGTTACAGGATAGGGGATGGGGGCACAAGGGTACAGGATAGGCGGGCGGGCACAAGGGTTAACAGGATAGGGGGCGCGGGCCACAAGGGTACAAAGGATAGGGGATGGGGCACAAGTCTACAGGCATAGGGGATGGGGCACAAGGGTACAGGATAGGGGCGCGGGCACAAGGGACAGATAGGGCGGCGGCACAAGATAGGGCACCAAGGGCAACAGATAGCGGGGCAGGGCCACAAGGCACAGGATAGGGGCGGGGCACAAGGGTACAGGATAGGGGGCGGCGCACAAGGCGTAACAGGGGATAGGGGCGGGCACAAAGGGCACAGGATTAGGGGCGGGGCACAAGGGCACAGGATAGGGGGCGGGGCACAAGGGCACATAGGGTTCAGCCCCGGCACGCTCTTACCTGCAGCATCTCTGCTCGATCTTTAAACACCACCGCCAGGTATTTGTAGTCGGCGTAGGCCCAGTATTCTGATGGATCGTAGGCAGAGAATGAGCCCCAAAGGTGCGCAGAGGTGCCCCGGACCCACTCCTGGAACTGCCCCAGGGTCCCACTGATGTAACTGCAACGGGTCTCAAACTGGGGTTCTGCAAGGAAAGCCAAGAAACTGGGGTGAGTAAAGGGCCCTAAAGGAGTTGGTTCCTGTTACTTACACCAAGGGGGGGCAGAAGCCGCTGTGTAAATCACTCGCCCGGTCGATATGTCACGCCCCCTGGTTACGCACATCGGTCACATGCTTTGGGGGGGCACCAGATGTGCTCCCCAGATGTTGGTGCCGACATTCCAGGGTTATGCAGGCGATTGGCTGCTTGATACAGATATCTCCTGATCCAGATACCCTTGCCCCTGCCCCAATCCTGATACAGATACCCCTGCCCCAATCCTGATACAGATACCCCTGCCCCAATCCTGATACAGATACCCCTGCCCCTTACCCCAATGCCTGATACAGATACCCCTGCCCCATCCTGCATACAGATACCCCTGCCCCAAGGACTGATACAATACCCCTGCCCCAATCCTGATAACAGGATACCCCTGCCCCAATTCCTGGATACAGATACCCCTGCCCAATCCTATACAGATAACCCTGACCCTACCCCAATCCTATACAGATACCCCTACCCAATCCTGAATGACAAGATACCCCTACCCCAATCCTGATACAGATTACCCCTGCCCCCAATCCTGATTTACAGATACCCCTGCCCCTACCCCAATCCTTATACAGATACCCCTACCCCAATCCTGATACAGAAGGATACCCCTCTTACCCCAATCCTGATACAGACCCACCCTGCCCCCAATCCTGATTACAGATACCCCTACCCAATCCTGATACAGATACCCCTGCCCCAATCCTGATTACAGATACCCCGCCCCACCCCAATCCTGATACAGATACCCCATACCCCAATCCTGATACAGATACCCTTGCCCCCAAATCCTGATGACAGATACCCCTGCCGCCCAATCCTGATAACAGCATACCCCTACCCCCAATCCTGAACAGATACCCGCTGCCCCAAGCCTTGATACAGATACCCTGCCCCATTCCTGATACAGATACCCCTAGCCCACCAATCCTGATACAGATACCCCTGCCCCAATCCGGATACAAGATAACCCCTTGCCCCAATCAGATACAAACACCCCGCCCCCAATCCTGATTACAGATACCCCTGCCCCATTCCTGCATACAGATACCCCTGCCCAATCCTGATACAGATACCCCTGCCCATTCCTTGATACAAGATACCCCTGCCCTAATCCTGATACAGTGTCCCTGCCCCAATCCTGATTACAGATACCCCTGCCCCAATCCTGATACAGATACCCCTGCCCCCAATCCTGATACGATACCCGTGCCCCAATCCTGATACAGATAAACCCCTGCCCAATCCTGAACAGGACAACCCCTGCCCCCAATTTCCTGATACAGAACACCCGCTGCCCCAATCCGATACAGATGACCCCTGCCCAATCCTGATACAGGACACCCCTGCCCCAATCCTGATTACAGATACCCTGCCTAATCCTGATACAGATACCCCTGCCCACAATCCTGATACAGAACCCCTCTGCCCAATTCCTGAACAGACACCTGCCCCAATGCCTTGATAACAGACACCCCTGCCCCAATCCTGATACAGATACCCCTGCCGCAATCCTGATAAAACAGACAACCCCTGCCCCAATCCTGAACAGATACCCCTGCCCCAATCCTGATACAGACAACCCCTGCCCCAATCCCTGATACAGATACCCCTGCCCCATCCTGATACAGATAAAATTCCCTGCCCTAAATTCCTGATACAAATAACCCCTGCCCTACCTCAATCCTGATACAGATACCCCTGCCCCATTCCGGATACAGATAACCCCTGCCCCAATCCTGATACAGATTACCCCTGCCCTACCCAATCCTGATGATACAGATACCCCTGGCCCCAATCCTGATACAGATACCCCTGCCCCATCCTGATACAGATACCCCTGCCCGTAATCCTGCATACAGATACCCCTGCCCCTACCCCAATCCTGATACAGATACCCCTTGCCCCCAATTCCTGATACAGATTACCCCTGCCCTAATCCGGGATACAAGATACCCCTGCCCCTACCCCCAATCCTGATTACAGATACCCCTGCCAATACCTGCATACAGATACCCCTGCCCCAATCCTGATACAGATACCCCTGCCCCAATCCTGATACAGATACCCCTGCCCCATTCCTGATACAGATATCCCTGCCCTAATCCTGATACAAATACCCCTGCCCCTACCTCAATCCTGATACAGATACCCCTGCCCCATCCTGATACAGATACCCCTGCCCCAATCCTGATACAGATACCCCTCCCCTACCCCAATCCTGATTACAAGATTACCCTGCCCAATCCTGATACAGATACCCCTGCCCCAATTCCTATTACAGATACCCCTGCCCTAGATACAGATCACCCCTGCCCCTACCCCAATCCTGATACAGATACCCTGCCCCATTCCTGCATACAGATACCCTGCCCTAATCCTATACAGATACCCCTGCCCCTACCCCAATCCTGATTACAGATACCCCTGCCCAATCCTGATACAGATACCCCTGCCCCACCAGATACCCCTGCCACAATCCTGATACCAGATACCCCTTGCCCCAATCCTGATACAATACCCCTACCCCAATCCTGACACAGATACCCCTGCCCAATCCTGATACAGACACCCCTGCCCCAATCCTGACACAGATACCCCTGCCCCAATCCTGATACAGATACCCCTGCCCCAATCCTGATACAGATACCCCTACCCCAATCCTGATACAGATACCCCTGCCCCAATCCTGATACAGATACCCCTGCCCCAATCCTGATACAGATACCCCTGCCCCAATCCTGATACAGATACCCTCCCCAATTCGGATACAGATACCCCTGCCCCATTCCTGATACAAATAACCCCTGCCCTAATCCTTGATACAGTACAATCCTGATATGCCCCTGCCCCAATCCTGATACAGATGCCCCTGCCCCAATCCTGATACAGATGCCCCTGCCCCAATCCTGATACAGATGCCCCTGCCCCAATCCTGATACAGATGCCCCTGCCCCAATCCTGATACAGATACCCCTGCCCCAATCCTGATACAGATGCCCCTGCCCAAATCCTGACCTAGACATTTCCGCTCCGGGTAATAATAACCACAGTAAGTGCCCTGATACAGGGGCCTGGGCACCTGACTGGCACTAATGGCACAGACGCAGCAGGAAAGGGACAGAAGTGATAACACCAGAGGGAATATAATGAATATCTGCAGCATTTTGTGGAGTTGGGTATTTGCGGCAGAGGAAAGGTCCCCCCTCCCGGCCCATAGTGGGGAGCGCACTAACTGTCAGCCCCCCGTCTGGCCCCGACACCACAACAGATACAGACAGGGTGAGTGATCATTAGTTTGGGATTCTCCCCCCGCAGCGGCGAGTACAGGGCCCAGTCATGTTCTGTGTCAGGATGAAGGAAGACATCTCCTTGATGGGTATAAAGCTCGGGCAGAGCGGCTCGGGGAGCTCGGGGTGAGAACAAGGGAAACCCCTGCAAATATATCAATAGTTATAACTTAATTATCTGCCTGTCATTTAACTCTCTCTCTTCCAGCTGGGAAGCATCAAACCCTGCCGTATGGAAAGGAGAAGAACTGCCATATACTGTGTGTAACCAGCAATCAGGTCTGTCCCCAATGCTGATGGCTGTTCCTGCTCAACTGTGCCATTTATATTGGAATATGAGCCTGGCATTTATGGTATCTCTCTGTACAGGCTATGAGCAAACTTAGGGGGCTGTTCCTGCTGAATTGTGCTTAGTACAGGGGAATCCCTATGTGCCATAGTTTTATGGTATCTCTCTGTACAGGCTATGAGCAAACTTAGGGGGCTGTTCCTGCTGAATTGTGCTTAGTACAGGGGAATCCCTATGTGCCATAGTTTTATGGTGTCTCTCTGTACAGGCTATGGGCAAACTTAGGGGGACTGTTCCTGCTGAATGTGTGCTTAGTACAGGGGAATCCCTATGTGCCATATTTTATGGTATCTCTCTGTACAGGCTATGAGCAAACTTAGGGGGCTGTTCCTGCTGAATTGTGCTTAGTACAGGGGAATCCCTATGTGCCATAGTTTATGTTATCTCTCCTGTACAGGCTATGGGCAAACTTAGGGGGCTGTCTGCCTGAATTGTGCTTAGTACAGGGGAATCCCTATGTGCCATAGTTTTATGGTATCTCACTGTACAGGCTATGAGCAAACTTAGGGGGCTGTTCCTGCTGAATTGTGCTTAGTACAGGGGAATCCCTATGTGCCATAGTTTTATGGTATCTCTCTGTACAGGCTATGAGCAAACTTAGGGGGCTGTTCCTGCTGAATTGTGCTTAGTACAGGGGAATCCCTATGTGCCATAGTTTTATGGTGTCTCTCTGTACAGGCTATGAGCAAACTTAGAGGGCTAGGTGACACCCCCACATATAGTTCCTGGACCCCCAGCAGTTGCAGGGTCTGTATTCTCTGCAGGTACCCCCTGCTTTTCAGTAAAATGATTGGTGAGTTTGTATCACAGTAGCTGCAGTCAAATCCCCTTTCGTGAGGGAATATGGCACAACAGCGTGGGAGAGATAGGAAGGATGTGCCAAGAACAACTAAGTACAATGAAGATTTATGGAAGACTGAAACTGCAGTATGTAAAACCAAAGGAAAATATAGCAAGCAGAATATAATTCTCCCTTATGATTTATTGAGAAAAACAAAGGAAATTTGACCCTTGATATTGAAAACTTTCACCTGTATCTAAAGCCTTCTTCCCAATCCTGAAGCACAGTGGGTTCTCACTCAGTACAGATGACAGGTAGCCGACATTCCAAGCTGAGGCCGGCCAATCAGACACCATATGGTGGAAGACAACGGGCTGGGTGAGATTTAGTATGAGATCTCTTGCTTGCTGAGGTGTGAAGGGCTTTGGTAAATGACCTGTAAGTAAATAATAAGAGTCACATTGTAACTGCTTAGTACCCCCAGGAAGATGGTGCCTATAGTAGCAATGGGGGGATAATAGCCTCTGGGAAGGGACTGGGGCTGTGGGATAGCAGGTTATAGTAGGGGGGCCTATAGTAGGATAGCTCTGGAAGGGACTGGCTGTGGGATAGCAGGTATAGTAGGAGGATGGGCCTATAGTAGCATGGATAATAGCCTTCTGGAGGGACATATATAGCCTATAGTAGCAGGGGATGCCTCTGGAAGGGACTGGGGCTTGTGGGATAGCAGGTATAGTAGGGAGAGTGTGCCTATATAGCAGTGGGGGGGATAATAGCCTGGGAAGGGACTGGGGCTGTGGGATAGCAGGTATAGTAGGGAGGATGGTGCTATAGTAGCAGTAAGGGGATAATAGCCTCTGGGAAGGGACTGGGCTGTGGGATAGCAGGTATAGGGGAGAGATGGTGCCTATAGTAGCGTGGGGGATAATAGCCTCTGGGAAGGGACTTGGGGCTGTGGATAGCAGGTATTTAGTAGGTGAGAGATGGTGCCTATAGTAGCAGTGGAATAATAGCTTCTGGGAAGGGACTGGGCTGTGGATAGCAGTATAGTTAGGGAGAGGATGTGCTATAGTAGCAGTGGGGGGCATAATAGCCTTGAAGGACTAGGGGCTGTTGGGATAGCAGGTATAGTAGGGAGAGATGGTGCCTATAGTAGCAGTTGGGATAATAGCCTCTGGGAAGGGACTGGGGCTGTGGGATAGCAGGTATAGTAGGGAGAGATGGTGCCTATAGTAGCAGTGGGGGGGATAATAGCCTCTGGGAAGGACTGGGCTGTGGATAGCAGGTATAGTAGGGAGAGATGGTGCCTATAGTAGCAGTGGAATAATAGCCTCTGGAAGGGACTGGGGCTGTGGGATAGCAGTTATAGTAGGGAGAGATGGTGCCTATTAGTAGCAGTGGGGGATAATAGCCTCTGGGAAGGGAACTGGGGCTGTGGATAGCAGGTATAGTAGGAGAGATGGTGCCTATAGTAGCAGTGGGGGATAATAGCCTCTGGGAAGGACTGGGGCTGTGGGATAGCAGGTATAGTAGGGAGAGATGGTGCTATAGTAGCAGTGGGGGGATAAATAGCCTCTGGGAAGGGACTGGGCTGTGGATGCAGGTATAGTAGGGAGAGATGGTGCCTATAGTAGCAGTGGGGATAATAGCCTCTGGGAAGGGACTGGGGCTGTGGGATAGCAGGTATAGTAGGGAGAGATGGGTGCCTATAGTAGCAGTGGGGGATAATAGCCTCTGGGAAGGGACTGGGCTGTGGGATAGCAGGTATAGTAGGGAGAGATGGGCCTATAGTTAGCAGTGGGGGGATAATAGCCTCTGGGAAGGGACTGGGGCGTGGGATAGCAGGTATAGTAGGGAGAGATGGTGCCTATAGTAGCAGTGGGGGATAATAGCCTCTGGGAAGGGACTGGGGGCTGTGGGATAGCAGGTATAGTAGGGAGAGATGGTGCCTATAGTAGCAGTGGGGGGATAATAGCTCTGGAAGGGACTGGGGCTGTGGAGGAAGGAGGGTATAGTAGGGGAGGATGCTGTGGATAGCAGGTATAGTAGGAGAGATGGTGCCTATAGTAGCAGTGGATAATAGCCTCTGGGAAGGGACTGGGGCTGTGGGATAGCAGGTATAGTAGGGAGAGATGGTGCCTATAGTAGCAGTGGGATAATAGCCTCTGGGAAGGGACTGGGGCTGTGGGATAGCAGGTATAGTAGGGAGAGATGGTGCCTATAGTAGCAGTGGGGGGATAATAGCCTCTGGAAGGGACTGGGGCTGTGGATAGCAGGTATAGTAGGGAGAGATGGTGCCTATAGTAGCAGTGGGGGATAATAGCCTCTGGGAAGGGACTGGCTGTGGGATAGCAGTATAGTAGGGAGAGATGTGCCTATAGTAGGCAGTGGGGGATAATAGCTCTGGGAAGGACTGGGGCTGTGGGATAGCAGGTATAGTAGGAGAATGGTTGCCTATAGTAGCAATGGGAAATAGCCTCTGGGAAGGGACTGGGGCTGTGGGATATCAGGTATAGTAGGGAGAGATGGTGCCTATAGTAGCAGTGGGGGGATAATAGCCTCTGGGTAAGGGGGCTGGGGCTGTGGGATAGCAGGTTATAGTAGGGAGAGATGGTGCCTATAGTAGCAGTGGGGGGATAATAGCCTCTGGAAGGGACTGGGGCTGTGGGATAGCAGGTATAGTAGGAGAGAGAGATGTGCCTAGTAGCAGTGGGGGATAATAGCCTTGGAGGGACTGGGGCTGTGGATAGCAGGTATAGTAGGGAGAGATGGTTGCCTATAGTAGCAGTGGGGATAATAGCCTCTGGGAAGGGACTGGGGCTGTGGGATAGCAGGTATAGTAGGGAGAGATGGTGCCTATAGTAGCAGTGGGGATAATAGCCTCTGAAGGGACTGGGGCTGTGGATAGTAGGTACCTATAGTAGCAGTGGGATAATAGCCCTGGGAAGGGACTGGGGCTGTGGGATAGCAGGTATAGTAGGGAGAGATGGTGCCTATAGTAGCAGTGGGGGGATAATAGCCTCTGGGAAGGGACTGGGGCTGTGGGATAGCAGGTATAGTAGGGAGAGATGGTGCCTATAGTAGCAGTGGGGGGATAATAGCCTCTGGGAAGGGACTGGGGCTGTGGGATAGCAGGTATAGTAGGGAGAGATGGTGCCTATATTATTCCCAGCAACAATTTCCTATCAAGAGAAATCCTTAAACACATAACTCAGCCTTAAAAAAATCTGTTCTTTACTACGGCAGAGATCTTGCATTTAACAGCGGCGCTTATACATTACAGCGCCTCCTGATTTACTAACAAAGCCCGTTAAAAGTTAACTGTTTTTGGATCGCAGCTCTGTGCAATAAATAAAGCGTAAATCCTTTAGCGTCTCCCCACGAGCCATAAAGCGACGCCTCGCTGATCGATAGAACACGCAGAGGAAAATCTCACTAAAGCAGCGACTGATTAAGTAACGGCGGAGAGAGACGTGTCCATAAAACTCGCCAAAATAGATGCACTTCCCCGACGCGCGGTTAAATGATTCCCCTTTTCTCTGTAATAATAAAACAGTACCTGTACTTGATCCCAACTAAGATATAATTACCCCTTATTGGGGCAGAACAGCCCTATTGGGTTTATTTAATGGTTAAATGATTCCCTTTTCTCTGTAATAATAAAACAGTACCTGTACTTGATCCCAACTAAGATATAATTACCCCTTATTGGGGCAGAACAGCCCTATTGGGTTTATTTAATGGTTAAATGATTCCCTTTTCTCTGTAATAATAAAACAGTACCTGTACTTGATCCCAACTAAGATATACAGTGGTGTGAAAAACTATTTGCCCCCTTCCTGATTTCTTATTCTTTTGCATGTTTGTCACACAAAATGTTTCTGATCATCAAACACATTTAACTATTAGTCAAAGATAACACAAGTAAACACAAAATGCAGTTTTTAAATGAGGGTTTTTATTATTTAGGGAGAAAAAAAATCCAAACCTACATGGCCCTGTGTGAAAAAGTAATTGCCCCCTGAACCTAATAACTGGTTGGGCCACCCTTAGCAGCAATAACTGCAATCAAGCGTTTTGCGATAACTTGCAACGAGTCTTTTACAGCGCTCTGGAGGAATTTTGGGCCCACTCATCTTTGCAGAATTGCTGTAATTCAGCTTTATTGAGGGTTTTCTAGCATGAACCGCCTTTTTAAGGTCATGCCACAACATCTCAATAGGATTCAGGTCAGGACTTTGACTAGGCCACTCCAAAGTCTTCATTTTGTTTTTCTTCAGCCATTCAGAGGTGGATTTGCTGGTGTGTTTTGGGTCATTGTCCTGCTGCAGCACCCAAGATCGCTTCAGCTTGAGTTGACGAACAGATGGCCGGACATTCTCCTTCAGGATTTTTTGGTAGGACAGTAGAATTCATGGTTCCATCTATCACAGCAAGCCTTCCAGGTCCTGAAGCAGCAAAACAACCCCAGACCATCACACTACCACCACCATATTTTACTGTTGGTATGATGTTCTTTTTCTGAAATGCTGTGTTACTTTTTACGCCAGATGTAACGGGACACGCACCTTCCAAAAAGTTCAACTTTTGTCTCGTCGTCCACAAGGTATTTTCCCAAAAGTCTTGGCAATCATTGAGATGTTTTTTAGCAAAATTGAGACGAGCCATAATGTTCTTTTTGCTTAAAAGTGGTTTGCGCCTTGGAAATCTGCCATGCAGGCCGTTTTTGCCCAGTCTCTTTCATATGGTGGAGTCATGAACACTGCCCTTAATTGAGGCAAGTGAGGCCTGCAGTTCTTTAGATGTTGTCCTGGGGTCTTTTGTGGCCTCTCGGATGAGTTGTCTCTGTGCTCTTGGGGTAATTTTGTTCGGCCGGCCACTCCTGGGAAGGTTCACCACTGTTCCATGTTTTTGCCATTTGTGGATAATGGCTCTCACTGTGGTTCGCTGGAGTCCAAAGCTTTAGAAATGGCTTTATAACCTTTACCAGACTGATAGATCTCAATTACTTTTGTTCTCATTTGTTCCTGAATTTCTTTGGATCTTGGCATGATGTGTAGCTTTTGAGGTGCTTTTGGTCTACTTCTCTGTGTCAGGTAGCTCCTATTTAAGTGATTGAAACAGGTGTGGCAGTAATCAGGCCTGGGGGTGACTAGAGAAATTGAACTCAGGTGTGATAAACCACAGTTAAGTTATTTTTTAACAAGGGGGGCAATCACTTTTTCACACAGGGCCATGTAGATTTGGAGTTTTTTTTTCTCCCTTAATAACGTGAACCTTCATTTAAAACTGCATTTTGTGTTCAATTATGTTATCTTTGACTAATAGTTAACGGTTTTTGATGAGCAGAAACATTTAAGTGTGACAAACATGCAAAAGAATAAGAAATCAGGAAGGGGGCAAATAGTTTTTCACCACCCACTGTAATTACCCCTTATTGGGGCAGAACAGCCCTATTGGGTTTATTTAATGGTTAAATGATTCCCTTTTCTCTGTAATAATAAAACAGTACCTGTACTTGATCCCAACTAAGATATAATTACCCCTTATTGGGGGCAGAACAGCCCTATTGGGTTTATTTAATGGTTAAATGATTCCCTTTTCTCTGTAATAATAAAACAGTACCTGTACTTGATCCCAACTAAGATATAATTACCCCTTATTGGGGCAGAACAGTCCTATTGGGTTTATTAAATGGTTAAATGATTCCCTTTTCTCTGTAATAATAAAACAGTACCTGTACTTGATCCCAACTAAGATATAATTACCCCTTATTGGGGGCAGAACAGCCCTATTGGGTTTATTTCATGGTTAAATGATTCCCTTTTCTCTGTAATAATAAAACAGTACCTGTACTTGATCCCAACTAAGATATAATTACCCCTTATTGGGGCAGAACAGCCCTATTGGGTTTAATTCATGTTAAAAGGTTTTTTGGTAAGGTTAGTTCACCTTTAAATTAACACTTAATATGATGCAGACATTGATATTCTGAGAATTTGCAATTGGTCTTAATTTTTTATGGTTTTACGGTTATTTGGCTTTTTGTTCAGCATCTCTCCATTTCATTCCATTTCAGTATCAACAGCCGCGTAACACAGAGGGAAGCGCGGGGTTAATGGGCCAGCTGCCGAGGTGTCACCTACAGTAGGGACTTTGTTCTGAGCTCGGGGGGTGGGAGTCTCACAGATCCTTACAGAATTACACATCCCAGTGACAGCTCCCAGGGAACGGGGTAACGAGAAGCCGATTCTGAGAACTCGCACCTTGTCTCGTGGCGCCGATCGGCAAACGCTGAGAAAATCTTATTCACGATCCGACTGCCTGGGAAATCTGATATTATTATTATCCATTGTATATAGCGGCGAGATATCCCATAGAGTATACATCAGTCCCATCAGCCCCTGCCCCAGTGAGCTTACAATCTAATCTCCCTATCACATTCCCATCAGTCCCTGCCCCAGTGTGCTTACAATCTAAGGGCCCTATCCCATTCCCATCAGCCCCTGCCCCAGTGAGCTTACAATCTAAGGTCCCTATCCCATTCCCATCAGCCCCTGCCCAGTGAGCTTACAATCTAAGGTCCCTATCACATTCCTATCAGTCCCTGCCCCAGTGAGCTTACAATCTAAGGTCCCTATCCATTCCCATCAGTCCCTGCCCCAAGTGAGCTTTACAATCTAAGGTCCCTATCACATTCCTATCAGTCCCTGCCCCAGTGAGCTTACAATCTAAGGTCCCTATCCCATTCCCATCAGTCCCTGCCCCAGTGAGCTTACAATCTAAGGTCCCTATCCCATTCCCATCAGTCCCTGCCCCAGTGAGCTTACAATCTAAGGTCCCTATCCCATTCCCATCAGTCCCTGCCCCAGTGAGCTTACAATCTAAGGTCTTTATCACATTCCTATGAGTCCCTGCCCCAGTGAGCTTACAATCTAAGGTCCCTATCACATTCCCATCAGTCCTTGCCCCAGTGAGCTTACAATCTAAGGTCCCTATCCCATTCCCATCAGTCCCTGCCCCAGTGAGCTTACAATCTAAGGTCCCTATCCCATTCCCATCAGCCCCTGCCCCAGTGAGCTTACAATCTAAGGTCTTTATCACATTCCTATGAGTCCCTGCCCCAGTGAGCTTACAATCTAAGGTCCCTATCACATTCCCATCAGCCCCTGCCCCAGTGAGCTTGCAATCTAAGGTCTTTATCACATTCCCATCATACACACTAAGGTGCCTGCATGTATTTGGGAGCATGGGAGGACACCCAAGTACCCAAAGAAGCCCACCAAGCGCATGTATAAAATAAGATACATATTTAGGCAGGAAGAGAAGCTGCTCCAGAACAGAACCAGAACATCCAAACCCATAGCTGTTACAGCTGCTGAATAGTTACCATTAGCTCAAAGCAGGGTCACATGTTCTGCTACATGTTCTGTTACATGCCCAGTACCGAGCCGGCCCATTTACAGCTGCCAGTGAGTTAAGCCGTGGGCTACTGACTTACCTACATTCTCCGCTAAAGTGTGAGCAGTGCCCAGTGGTGGCGCTGCTGGTAGGTGGGTGGGAGTGACTGGTGGGGTTGCCGGTAGGTGGGTGGGAGTGACTGGTGGGGTTGCCGGTAGGTGGGTGGAAGTGACTGGTAGTGCTTCTGGTAGGTGGGTGGGAGTGACTGGTGGGGTTGCCGGTAGGTGGGTGGGAGTGACTGGTGGGGTTGCCGGTAGGTGGGTGGGAGTGACTGGTGGGGCTGCTGGTAGGTGGGTGGGAGTGACTGGTGGGGTTGCCGGTAGGTGGGTGGGAGTGACTGGTGGGGCTGCTGGTAGGTGGGTGGGAGTGACTGGTGGGGCTTCTGGTAGGTGGGTGGGAGTGACTGGTGGGGCTTCTGGTAGGTGGGTGGGAGTGACTGGTGGGGCTGCAGGTAGGTGGGTGGGAGTGACTGGTGGGGCTGCTGGTAGGTGGGTGGGAGTGACTGGTGGGGCTTCTGGTAGGTGGGTGGGAGTGACTGGTGGGGTTGCCGGTAGGTGGGTGGGAGTGACTGGTGGGGCTGCCGGTAGGTGGGTGGGAGTGACTGGTGGGGTTGCGGTAGGTGGGTGGGAGTGACTGGTGGGGGTGCCGGTAGGTGGGTGGGAGTGACTGGTGGGGTTGCGGTAGGTGGGTGGGAGTGACTGGTGGGGCTGCCGGTAGGTGGGTGGGAGTGACTGGTGGGGCTGCCGGTAAGTGGGTGGGAGTGACTGGTGGGGTTGCCGGTAGGTGGGTGGGAGTGACTGGTGGGGTTGCCGGTAGGTGGGTGGGAGTGACTTGGTGGGGTTGCCGGTAGGTGGGTGGGAGTGACTGGTGGGGCTGCCGTAGTGGGTGGGAGTGACTGGTGGGGTTGCCGGTAGGTGGGTGGGAGTGACTGGTGGGGCTGCCGGTAGGTGGGTGGGAGTGACTGGTGGGGTTGCCGGTAGGTGGGTGGGAGTGACTGGTGGGGCTGCTGGTAGGTGGGTGGGAGTGACTGGTGGGCTGCTGGTAGGTGGATGGGAGTGACTGGTGGGGCTGCTGGTTAAGTGGGTGGGAGTGACTGGTGGGGCTGCTGGTAGGTGGTGGAGTGACTGGTGGGGCTGCTGGTAGGTGGGTGGGAGTGACTGGTGGGGCTGCTGGTAAGTGGGTGGGGACTGGTGGGGTTGCCGGTAGGTGGGTGGGAGTGACTGGTGGGGTTGCCGGTAGGTGGGTGGGAGTGATTGGTGGCACTACAGGTGGGTGGGGCACTGCTGGCAGGTGGGTGGGGCAATGCTGGCAGGTGGGTGGGCATGTGATTGGTGGGTGTGGCAATAATCTCAGTATGAAGTGGGACATTGGGGGGGGGCAGGCACTATGGCTAAGCAAGTGGTTATTAAGGGGCAGGTATTACACAAGTATCGGGATGTTCTGTTGGGAGGGGGAGAGGGGTGCTATTATGCTCTCTAAGGGGCAGATATAGTATTGGGATTTGCCCCAAGCTCAGTATGGGGCTCTTTCTAATGAGGGAGGTGCTATATTTAATAATAAATGCTTGGGCTAGGGGGCGGAGTTATAGGCAGTAAGGGGCAGATACTACACTTGCTTTGGGGGGGCGTTACCAGTACAGGGGTAAGTACTAAATACCCCGCATACTCTCTGTAAAGGTTTAGGTACAAAGCTCAGTAAGGGCCCGGTAACCAGACAAACATGGGCCCCTTGTACCGGGGGAGCTCACTGGCAGCTTCCAAACTATGTACCTCTCCGTCCCTCCTGCGCAGGCTCCATGGCCCCTTTCCGCCAGTCTCTCAGTCGCGTACATTTTACGTCATACAGGCACGTCGATCAACCTCCCTTGGCGTCGCGCTAATAATACCTAACAGCTCCTGTGTCTGTGCCATGGAGTCAGGGCTGCCAGGTTGGCAGTTTTTTCCGCCAAATTGGGCTACTAATCTAAAGCCCAGGTGGGTTTCCAAAGTACAAACCCGCCAAGGTACAGTTTTGGGCTATTGTTTGGAGCCTTGGTGGGTTTGTAGTTTGGAAACTAGCCTAGTAAACCTGACATGCCTGTCCCACTGCATGCTGGGTAATGTAGTTTGTATCTAACAATTTGCCTACAGCTAGGATTAATATAAAACTACAATACCCAGCATGCAATTAGACAGTGGCTCCTATTTCTATTCTATTCAGGCTCAACCTGTCTGCCCTACACCCTGCTCTATAGGGTATGCGATTGTACCATTATTTCTACTGTGATGTGGGGGGCTGCCATTTGGTACTTTCTGCAGTTGATCCTTAAGGCAGTAAATAAGGGCAAACCAGGGGGAAGCAGGTGAGGGCAGCAAGGGGAAAATAAAGGGACATGAATAGCAATAAGGCTAAGACACACATAGCTACTTATTGCAGCTACAAAATAGACTATACCAATAATTACTGATAATTGTCTCTTATGTGTGTTTCACCAAAGGCAATTCATAGTATTTCTAGGGTTTAGTAGCCATGACAAATAGCAGGCTACTTATCTCTAAGGCTAATGCCCCACATAGAGATTAGTCGCCCCTGATAAATCTCTGCAATTGTGGGTGACCAAAATTACTCCCCACTGTGAACAAAGTAAATGACTGCTTGAAACACATTCATATTGCTTCGTTTTCCCAAGTCGCCTGCGGGAGCAAACCGACTTCGGAAAACAAAGCGGCGCGTATTCCTTTCCCCCGGTGATTCGCTTTGATTTAGTTACTCTGTGAAAATTCAGGTAAATCAAAAAGGTAACACACACTCCAGTGGTAAAAGTACATTTATTAAGCACAAAAAATGATAAGGGGGGGATCTTGGGGCACATTCAAGGATATTGTGGGCACATAGGACCCATTAGGTTACACACCTTGGGACCCTGGGATAGGGGGATACACTGGTGTATAAGCAGAGGGACCCTGGGGCAGAAGAGAAACTGGGGCAAATACAGAGGGACCCTGGGGCAGGAGAGACACTGGGGCACATACAGAGGGACACTGGGGCAGGAGAGACACCAGGGCACATACAGAGGGATCCTGGGGCAGGAGAGACACTGGGGCACATACAAAGGGACCCTGGGGCAGGAGAGACACTGGGGCACATACAGAGGGACCTGGGGGGGGGCACATACAGAGGGACCCTGGGGCAGGAGAGACACTGGGCACATACAGAGGGACCCTGGGGCAGGAGAGACACTGGGGCACATACAGAGGGACCCTGGGGCAGGAGAGACACTGGGGCACATACAGAGGGACCCTGGGGCAGGAGAGACACTGGGGCACATACAGAGGGACCCTGGGGCAGGAGAGACACTGGGGCACATACAGAGGGACCCTGGGGCAGGAGAGGCATGGGGCACATACAGAGGGACCCTGGGGCAGGAGAGACACTGGGGCACATACAGAGGGCCCCACCCTGGGCAGAAGCAGAGGGACCCACCCTGGGGCACATACAGAGGGACCCACCCTGGGGCAGATACAGAGGGACCCACCCTGGGGCAGGAGCAGAGGGCCCCACCCTGGGGCAGATACAGAGGGACACCCTGGGGCAGGAGAGACACTGGGGCAGATACAGAGGGACCCACCCTGGGGCAGGAGAGACACCCTGGGGCAGATACAGAGGGACCCACCCTGGGGCAGGAGAGACACTGGGGCAGATACAGAGGGCCCCACCCTGGGGCAGGAGAGACACCTGGGCGGAGAGACACTGGGGCAGATACAGAGGGCCCCACCCTGGGGCAGGAGAGACACCCTGGGGCAGGAGAGACACCCTGGGGCAGGAGAGACACTGGGGCAGATACAGAGGGCCCCACCCTGGGGCAGGAGAGACACTGGGGCAGATACAGAGGGCCCCACCCTGGGGCAGGAGAGACACCCTGGGGCAGGAGAGACACTGGGGCAGATACAGAGGGCCCCACCCTGGGCAGGAGAGACACCCTGGGGCAGATCAGCCCCTCTGACTCACTACAAAGGAATGTTGTTGTTGTTATTGAGTGACGTCACCCAGAAGGGCGGGAACAAGACCGGATGTTGTGAGCGTATGAGCGGCACTTCCGGGGGGACCCGGCGGGACGGGCGGACATGGGGCTGGAGTGGAGCAGCCCCGGGGAGAGGCAGCCGTTACTGTATCCGGGAGGGCCCCGGGCTCCCCGAGTGTTCGGGCGGCGCTGGCTGGTGCTGCTCCTCTTCTCGCTGTTGGCCTTCCTGCAGGGGCTGGTGTGGAACAGCTGGGGGCCCATCCAGAACTCCGCCCGCACCGCCTACAACTTCTCCGGCCTGGATATCGCATTGTTAGTGCTGTGGGGCCCCATCGGCTTCCTGCCCTGCTTCCTCTTCATGTGGCTTATGGACAACAGGGGTAAGTACCGCCCACTGGGGTAAGTACCGCCCACTGGGGCACATTGGTGTGTGGCCCCTGGCAACGCTGCCCTATCTCTGGTAATGGGGGGGGGTAATAACTACCCTCACAGGGGCAGATAGCTTAGGGCACTGGTACCAGGGCAGTTACACTGTGGGGTATTGGTAAAGGGGGTAATAACTGGCTTTTACCCTCACAGGGGCAGATAGCTTAGGGCACTGGTACCAGGGCAATTACACTGTGGGGTATTGGTAAAGGGGGTAATAACTGGCTTTTACCCTCACAGGGGCAGTTGTGTTAGGGCACTGGTACCAGGGCAGTTACACTGTGGGGTATTGGTAAAGGGGGTAATAACTGGCTTTTACCCTCACAGGGGCAGATGTGTTAGGGCACTGGTACCAGGGCAATTACACTGTGGGGTATTGGTAAAGGGGGTAATAACTGGCTTTTACCCTCACAGGGGCAGATGTGTTAGGGCACTGGTACCAGGGCAATTACACTGTGGGGTATTGGTAAAGGGGGTAATAACTGACTTTTACCCTCACAGGGGCAGTTGGCTTAGGGCACTGGTACCAGGGCAGTTACACTGTGGGGTATTGGTAAAGGGGGTAATAACTGGCTTTTACCCTCACAGGGGCAGTTGTGTTAGGGCACTGGTACCAGGGCAGTTACACTGTGGGGTATTGGTAAAGGGGGTAATAACTGGCTTTTACCCTCACAGGGGCAGTTGTGTTAGGACACTGGTACCAGGGCAGTTAAACTGTAGGGTATTGGTAAAGGGGGTAATAACTAGTCTTTACCCTCACAGGGGCAGTTGTGTTAGGGCACTGGTACCAGGGCAGTTACACTGTAGGGTACTGGTAAAAGGGGTAATAACTAGTCTTTACCCTCACAGGGGCAGTTGTGTTATTCCTACCCCGTACAACCTGCGTATGTATATAGTTCTGCCGGGACCCCCGGTGCTGCACGTTACTATATTGTTATTATTATATAGAAATACACCTGTGTGAGACATAGAAGGAAGTCCTTGACCCTTAAGCTTGCAATCTAATATTCTTTCTTTAAAGAGGAAGCCCCGCCTACTTGCCCTGCCGTGTTATCTCTTGTCCTTGCTCAGGGCATTGTGTACCATGTTATCTAGTGGAGTGGAGTGGGGTGGGGTGGGCATTTCTCCACCAGGGAAGGGTTGGGTAACAGGGGTGGCTAGTAGATTTATTGTGGGGGGGGGGGGGGGGTGGAATTGGGGCAATTCTTTGTCTGCCTCAATGATTGCTTGTGGTGCCCATGCATTACTGCCAGCTGGGCAGAACAAAAGCACCGCTCTGTGCCAGCTGAATCAGTGTAAGTCTAGTGAGCGGGCAGTGCCATCATGTGCATTATAGGCAGAGACACTGGCACAAACCATTGTATCACATGTTGCATAGTCAGGTGCCTGTTTGTTACCCACGTGGCACATCCCACAGAGCCCAACTGGCATGGGTGCTTGTTCCCCTTGGTAAAGATCTGCTTTCTCTCACAGGGTGCGTTATTTGACATGGCAGGGCTCGACTCGCTTGTAGGGGGCTGTTCCTGCTGAATTGTGCTTAGTACAGGGGAATCCCTATGTGCCATAGTTTTATGGTATCTCTCTGTACAGGCTATGAGCAAACTTAGGGGGCTGTTCCTGCTGAATTGTGCTTAGTACAGGGGAATCCCTATGTGCCATAGTTTTATGGTAATCTCTCTGTACAGGCTATGGGCAACTTAGGGGGCTGTTCCTGCTGAATGTGCTTAGTACAGGGGAATCCTATGTGCCATAGTTTTAATGGTATCTCTCTGTACAGGCTATGGGCAAACTTAGGGGGCTGTTCCTGCTGAATTTGTGCTTAGTACAGGGGAATCCCTATGTGCCAATAGTTTTATGGTATCTCTCTGTACAGGCTATGGGCAAACTTGGGGCTGTTCCTGCTGAATTGTGCTTAGTACAGGGGAATCCCTATGTGCCATAGTTTTATGGTATCTCTCTGTACAGGCTATGGGCAAACTTAGGGGGCTGTTCCTGCTGAATTGTGCTTAGTACAGGGGAATCCCTATGTGCCATAGGAAAGAAACGTGATAGTGTCTGTATATGGTTCTATATCCGTGTCACTCAGTGACGGGTACCCGTATCCCCCTAACTATATATACAGTGCTAGGGGGTAGGGCTCTCAGTGCCGGCCGTATGTTGGATATAATGTACAGCGCTGAGTATATGTAGGAGCTTTAGAATAAATATAACAGTGCCAGTAATTGCATGTTAATGTCTGTGCCAATATCAGTGGGAAATCAGAGTTTCTGTATTTAATTGTCTGCTGAGGGGTAATGGGCTTGCGCCCCCGTATCCCACACGTCTGTCTCTGCTGATCCGAAGAGACTCAGGAACACGTGCGAGTGTGTCCCGGTGTGACTGTCACCGACTCGGCAGGGTAATGGGATTTGTCAGGGAACCAGCAGGGCACTAATGATGCACCGACTGCGCTATGGGCACGGCAATCACGGCTGCATTCTCCTGCCCCCAGCCGCCGCAACTGGGGGTTAAACACAGCGATCAGTTTGTAACATCGGGGGGTTCTGTGTCTGCTTCTCCCCAAAACTGTTATTTAATAAATCCTATCCATGCCATCCCCCTAGACTGTAAGCTCACTGGGGCAGGGGCTGATAACAATGTGATAGGGACCTTAGATTGTAAGCTCACTAGGGCAGGGACTGATGGGAATGGGATAGGGACCTTAGATTGTAAGCTCACTGGGGCAGGGACTGATGGGAATGGGATAGGGACCTTAGATTGTAAGCTACTGGGGCAGGGACTGATGGGAATAGGGATAGGGACCTTAGATTGTAAGCTCACTGGGGCAGGGGCTGATGGGAATGGGATAGGGACCTTAGATTGTAAGCTCACTGGGGCAGGGACTGATGGGAATGGGATAGGGACCTTAGTTTGTGAGTGAGTGGAGGGGAATTAAAGGTGATTCTGGCAGTTGAAGGGAGGGGGGGGGGGGATTGGTTGTACAGATCTCACATATAGTTGCTATTATGCCTGCAGAGCGCCAGGCTATTGAGAGGGGGGATATGATTTAAAGGCTTCGGTGGGAACTAATTTCGCCAGAAGGCAATAAAGTGAGAGCTGATTAGGTGACGCCGGCGGTGGGGAGGACATTGCAGAACTGGAGCGTCAGCAGAAACAGAGAGCGCTCAGCTGTCTCGGCCCCATTCTGCGCTCACATCCAGCGGTGCCGCAGCCGTTTCCCCATTAAAGGCAAATATAACCTATTTATCCCTCTCACACTATTAGAGAATGCTCGTTAAGCCCCGCCTTCCATTCGGCACGGAATCTGCACCGTATTTCTCAGGCTCTGGTTATTATGATCTAATTCTATTGGTCAATTTCATCTTCTCTTTAATCAAGGGTTAAATACTAGATTCTGACCCCCAATCAGTAGCCACAATTGGTCTCCAGTTGCCCCATATAAATATCTATATGCCACGATATCCAATAGAAAGAAATTGCTTATTGTCTCAGTATCGAAGTTTAACTTTCCCTTTAATGGTGTGTAGAAAGTAAAGAGCCGAAAGTCATGGGGTTTTTGTCTGGTCGAAACTGCAATTGGGAAGCGCGTTGTGAAACTGCCCCCCCGGGATCACGTGACTGCGCTGACGGGGCAGTAATTGTGCTCGGAACAGGGAACCATCCCCGGGGCACGTGGGGCACCACAGCAGCGGCCAGCGGGGCACGTGGCACAACAAACTGGCAGCCCCCACATATACATTAACTTTATGTCTGTTATAGATTTGCCAAGTCTAAGCAACTTTTCAATTGGTCTTCATTATTTGTTTATTATTGTTTATTGTATTTCCCTTCTTCTTCCAACTCTTTGCAGCTTTCAAATGGGGGTCACTGACCCCGGCAGCCAAACCCTATTGCTCTGTGAGGCTCCAGTTTTATTGTTATTGTTATCTTTTTATTCCTTATCTTTCTATTCAGCCCCTCCCCTATTCATATACCAGCCTCTCATTCAAAACACTCCATGGTTGCTAAGGTATTTGGAGCCTAGCAACAGGATAACTGACCCCGGCAGCCAAACCCTATTGCTCTGTGAGGCTCCAGTTTTATTGTTATTGTTACTTTTTATTCCTTATCTTTCTATTCAGCCCCTCCCCTATTCATATACCTGTCTCTCATCCAAACCACTCCCTGGTTGCTAAGGGAAGTTGCACTCTAGCAACCAGATCACTTCTAAAGCTTCCCAAACTGGAAAATTGAAGACCAATTGCAAATAATACTCTATAAATTATACTAAAAGTCAACTCAAAGGGGAACAAATGCTTTAAGTCTTTACTTCTCCTTTAAAGGGCAAGTTAAACTAAAAGCACTAGGGAATTCCATGTGTTGGGCACAGTGCAAATCGGCCCAGGGTCACTTCAGTGGTTTTTGTTTTTTTTAAACCCTCTTGTACAGGACTGGCATGGGCATATACTGTGCCATGCGTGCCAGCACACTGAGCCTGGGCAATAGTGCTGAATTAGTTGCCACCCTTGGTATGGGCAGGTTGGGGCTGATTTTTAGGCAGGTGGTGGACCCATTACCCTCCCCCCTGTGCCCTCTACCCACTGCTGCATTTTATTTATAGACTGGCACTGACCCGCCTGTCCCACAGATGGGGGAGGGGCTTGGGGGTATATAAGTAATGGGGCAGCCAGGCCTGCTTGGGAGAGGGACCAGGGGGCAAAAGAAAAATGGCACCCAGCGGGCTGCCCTCGAAGCTGATTGGCTTCTCTAGACCTTCAATAATTGGCGCTTGCCCGTTTTTTGCCACCTTCGGTCCCCTCTATGAGAGCTGGCAGATATTGGTTAATCAGATGCTTTTGCCCCCCTGTCGCCAGGCAAATTTGCCCCCATTATATTTGCTTCCTATAGCTCCTGTGGGGATGAGTTTGTTTATATCCGGCTCTTTGCTACAGGGCAATTGATTCTGTTCCAGATAGAAGCAATCGGATTTCCACTCGCCGGCGTCTCTTTATGCGCAGCGTTTAGTGGGGGGGGGCGTCTGTGAGCGCTGGGGGGGGCACATCTGTGGGCGCTGGGGGGCACCTGTACTCGCTGCTTGGAATCTCTCTATCCTGACAGCTCTTTTGTGCTTAATTTGACGTCGGCTGTGAAACCAATTTTGTGTTTTTGGAGACGGCCGACCTGCCTATCCGCGTATCTGTCATACGGAACCGTAAGCGCCAGTTGCAGCGTTTCAGTGGCGCAGTACCCTCCTCCTCCCCTCGGCGAGGCTTTGAAGCACAGATAAACGAGGGGAAAGTGTCACATCTCCCCATTTTCTCTTATTCCATTTGCACTTAGCCGCCATGTTGCCCCCCCCAGGTAATGATAGAACTGAAGGGACCGCCCCCTGCGGCACCTCGCGGGGACTGATAACTTCTAACTTCTCCAAATAAATCTGATTTTTTCCCTAGTTTTAGTTATTAATGTATACTTTATACCCCCCCCCGTCCGTTCCATTGGAGAAATGTCAAAATGCCCATCATCGTCGTACCCCCCCGCTGCCATTTATCGTTATTCTGTTTATACAAAGCGCCATGGAGGCGGCTGACAGGAGGTGGCACTTAGTGGCACCAATTACCCGTAGCCTCTAAACGGCGCGTCTTTCATAAAACCGCTGACATTTGGTTGTAGGTAGGTGAGCGCGGGGGGGCCGGGGGGGTTACACGCCGGGCCGGTTCCATTATTCAGAAGGACTCGCGTTCCTCGGGGAGCGTGTGTGACTCATGAAGCCTTAATCACTTCTGTGCTGACAGCGGGAATGTGCTGCGGTGGAACAGACTGTGATCCCATAGAGCGGATCAGCGCACAGCGTGTAATCACTTGCCAAACGCCTGTCCTGTTAGCGCCCTGTACCTGCCCCACCGGCGCTTAACCACATTGGCCCCCTGTGGCCCTTCTGTGTACCCATCAGCCCTAGCCCCAGTGAGCTTACAATCTAAGGTCCCTATCCCATTCCCATCAGCCCCTGCCCCAGTGAGCTTACAATCTAAGGTCCTATCCATTCCCATCAGTCCTGCCAGTGAGCTTACACTAAGGTCCTATCCCTGTGCCAGTGAGCTTACAAATCTTAAGGTCCTATCCCATTCGCCATCAGTCTGCCAGTGAGCTTACAATCTAGGTCGCTTCGCATTCCATCAGTCTCTGCCCCAGTGAGCTTACAATCTAAGGTCCTATCCCATTTCCCATCAGTCCCTGCCCCAGTGAGCTTACAATTGAGGTCTATCCCATTCCCATCAGTCTCTGCCCAGTGAGCGCTACAATCTAAGGTCTATCCATTCCATCAGCCCCTGCCCAGTGAGCTTACAATTAAGGTCGTTCACATTCCATCACTCCCTGCCCAGTGAGCTTTACAGTCTAAGGTCCCTATGCACATTCCCAAGTCCCTGCCCGTGAGCTTACATCTAAGGCTCCTATCAATTCCCATCAGCCTGCCCCAGTGAGACTTACATCTAAGGTCTAATCCATTCCCATCAGTCTGCCCCAGTGAGCTTATCAATCTAAGGGTCCTTCCATTCATAGCCCTGCCAGTGAGCTTACAATTAAGGTCCTATCACATCGCCATCAGTCCTGCCCCAAGTTGGCTTACAATCTAAGGTCCTATCAATTCCATCAGTCCTGCCCACAAGTGGAGCTTACAGTCTAAGCCGCCTATCACACTAGGGGGAACACACACAGGCCTAGCAGATGCTGCCTGGGCTGGAATTGATCCCTGAGCCCCACTGCATGGAACAAACACTACCAGTGCCGGATACTGCAGTCCCTTTTCTGCCTGTTCAGCAGTCGCTGCCTGATTGACATGTGAGTCCTTTATCTGACTGACCTGTTCCCTCATTTCATTACATTAATGGCAAAATGCCGACTTTGTCTCCCCAGGTCTGCGAGTCACCGTGCTGCTCACTGCGCTCCTTATGGTACTGGGCGCCGGGCTGAGATGTGTCCCTGTGCAGGATCTGGCAGTCAGGAGAAAGTAAGTAATAAACATGTTATATGTCTTCCTCTGCCCACATGTTCCTCATAGCCTGTACAGAGAGATACCATAAAACTATGGCACATAAGGATTCCCCTGTACTAAGCACAATTCAGCAGGAACAGCCCCCTAAGTTTGCTCATAGCCTGTACAGAGAGATACCATAAAACTATGGCACATAGGGATTCCCCTGTACTAAGCACAATTCAGCAGGAACAGCCCCCTAAGTTTGCCCATAGCCTGTACAGAGAGATACTATAAACCTATTGCAGCATAGGAATTGAGCAGGAACAGCCTTTGCTATGTGTATAGTTGGTGACTGTTTGGGTTTCAGGCTGATACATGGGGGACAGCTGCTGAATGGCTTTGCTGGCCCAACAGTGATGAACGCTGCTCCTTTCTTATCTACCACGTGGTTCTCGCCGGATGAACGCGCTACTGCCACGGCCATTGCATCAATGTTAAGCTACCTGGGAGGGGCCTGCGCGTTTCTGGTTGGCCCTCTGGTAGTTCCGGCTCCCAACTCCACGTCTGGCCTTCTCCTGTATTCGGGCAGCGTCGGCGCCATCAGAGATCGGATTGAAGCGGTGATGTACGCAGGTACCGTCTTGCTTGTGCCCCTTTTGCTTTCAGTTAATCACTTGCATTATGGGACTTGGGGAGACTGTTAGTGCAGAACTGCACCCCAATGTGCCCGACACCTAATAATCTGCTCCTTTCCCACTGGGCACTAGGGGGCCCTAGTGAGTTACACTCTTGCTCATTTCTCTTTCTCTTTGTAGAGTTTGGAATCATCTTTGTGGTATTTGCTGCCATTCTGGCCTACTTTCCTTCTCGCCCCCCTGTACCCCCGAGCGTCGCTGCTGCCAGCCGCCGCCTCAGCTACAGGACCAGCATCCTTAGACTGCTCAGGTAAGTGTCCCTGGGAACGTATTTATATCATTCAACCCGCTGCCCAACCCTCGTGCCCACTGCCCTCTGTGCTATTCAGGCTCCTCCCTAGTTTTATTTAGTGGAACACATTTTGCTGGTATTAAAGGGGTTAACTTTTAGTATGTTATAGAATGGCTCATTTCGAGCAACTTTTCAATTGGTCTTCATTATGTATTTTTAACAGTTTTTGAATTATTCTTCCTCTGACGCTTTCCAGTGGGGGTCACTGACCCCGGCAGCCAAACCCTATTGCTCTGTGAGGCTCCAGTTTTATTGTTATTGTTACTTTTTATTCCTTATCTTTCTATTCAGCCCCTCCCCTATTCATATTCCAGGCTCTCATTCAAACCAGTGCCTGGTCGCTAAGATAATTTGGACCGTAGCAACCAGATAGCTGCTGAAATGCCAATCTGGAGAGCTGCTGAACAAAATGTGAAATAATTAAAAAGAACTATATATAATAAACAATGAAGACCAAGTGCAAACTGTCTTAGAATATTACTCTCTACATCATACTAACAGGAGAAAAACCCCTTTAAAGGAGAAGGAAAGGCAAAATGACTGGGGATGGTGGCAAATGTTAGGCACCCCCTAGTTACTGTAATCTCTTAGCTGAAACCCCCAGCTGGGGCAAAACTTCACCAGCCGGGGAGTACGCGGGCAAGCGTTCCTTTGTAAAAAGCCAAACCAAAAATAGTGGTTGTGACTTTACTTCCCCTTTAAAGGATATACAGTGAAGTTATTCCTAAGACCAACTGGGTAACTAAAGGGTTACGGGCCTTGGTGCTAAATGTTCTGTAGCACCCTGCTAGTTATGCCATTGCAGTGCCTTCTCCCAGGCCTGTACAAGGGCAGTTCTCCTTATACACAGTTAAACTGCCCCCCCGGGGGGCACTTACACAGACGGGCCTGTATGATTGGCAGTTGCTTGACACAAAGCATTGATTGGTGGGACATTTGTCGTACAGACAGGATCTGAAGCTGCGCCACAATGCTCATTGTACAGGCCAAGGCTTTGAAGAATGGAGCGGGGGGTTAAGTTGCCCTTTACGCAGACAGAAAGATGAATGCGAGCGCTCACACTGATTCCACAAAAGCCGCCGTATATTTGTTAATGCACAAAGGCAAATGAAATCCATTTATGAAAGTGACGCGCGGGATTAATTTAATTGAGCGCTCTGGCAGCGTCGCCGCGTGGAACGGAAGGAAGCGCCAGGCCGGGGCTGATTTATTTCTGCTTCTGATTTACTGCTCATTATTCCCCCCCCTTCCCATCCGCCGTGCTTTCAACCCTAACAGGACTCGCTGCCTGGGGGGGCGGGGCCTCTTCCACAAAGTGGGATTTACTAAGAAGTCTCCCCGGTACCTTTTATCAAAAGCGAAGACAATGTCACCGCTCCTCGCCGTGTGTAATGGATTCATTCTCTCGCTGGCGCCGCGCCAACCATGGGACCCGTGTCAAATTAGGGAAATTAGCGATGGCTCGGAGTCTCAGCAGAGGTGGGAGCCGGCCAACATAGCGGAGAGGTGTCATTTCCTGGATATGCCAGACATTCGCTCCGAGCCCAGGCTTGCTTTATGGCAGAGATTCTGGGCATTGTCATTCGGATCAGAGCCACCCATTATCTGAGACATGAGAACCCTGTGAATGATTAAAAGGGGGTTGTTCACCTTTAAAGTAACCGTTAGTATGCTGTAGACAGTGATATTCTGAGACTATTTGTAATTGGTCTTTATTTTTTACTGTTTGTAGTTTTTCAGTTATTAAGCATGTAGTTTAGCAGCTCTCCAGTTTGGAATTTTAGCAACTATCTGGTTGCTAGGGTCTTATTTGCCTTAGGAACCAGGCAGCGGTGTAAATGAGAGACTGGAATATGAATAGGGGAGGGGATAGATAGAAAGATAAGGAATAAAAAGTAACAATAAAACTGGAGCCTCACAGAGCAATAGGGTTTGGCTGCCGGGGTCAGTGACCCCCCCATGTGAACGTTGGAAAGCAGAACAGAAGGAATTCTCAGTATTGTCTATGGCAGGGGATTTTCTGGCATTTAGTAGCCGTGACAAGTAGCTGCTACTAAGTAGCTCCGTGTGTCTTTACTTTAAAGGTGGCCATACAAGGTGCAATTATAGCTGCCGATATGCGTCCCTTGGACCGATTCGTCAGCTTATGGGCCCCTGTAGGGGCAGAAACGAGGGGCCTGCCCAACCGATATCTGGCCTCAAATCAGCCAGTTATTGATCGGGCAGGTTAAAAGATTTAGTCGGGCAGTCGGTTTGGGGTCCGCATAAACGAGCCGATGTGGTCCTCGAACTGACTGCCCCAATGCCGCCATTAGAATTCGATTGTTTGGCCCGGGGCCAAACGATCAAATAAGCCTACATGTTCCTCGATATCGCCCTCCCGTAGTGCAATAGGTGTATGGGCACCTTAAGCTGAGAGTGGGGAGTAGCGAAGAAAAATTAGCAGGAGCAGAGTAAACAAAACCACTGAACTACATTCATTTCCATTCTTTTACCCTTTCACTTCCATGTGGGCAATGACCAGGCCTATTGCTTTGCGCGGGGTGTGAAGGGTTAAACATGTCGCCTCCGTCTGTAATACTTTACTTTATTGCAGCAACGTGCGGTTCCTGCTGATCGTGCTGGCGTACGCCATCCCCCTAGGGTTCTACGCAGGATGGTCCGGGGTCCTTGACTTGATTCTAACTCCTGTCCATGTCACCCAGGTGAGTCCCTTAGGGGCATTCGTGGGACCCCCCCCGGGGTTGTGGCAGGGTGCCGGGAGTTACACTCGGAATGTCGATATCAGGAAAAGCCCTTTGTTTCCTTCCTGTCGGTCTGGAGCGTCTCCGAGTGTCCGAATGAGAGGGAATAACGGCTCGGGCCCGGGGAATAAAGACATCAATATTCACATTAGCTGGCAGTCAATACCCTAACGAGGCGCGTATCGGATCCGATCTGGGCTCCCGCCGCGGCGCCAGCAGCCGGCACTATAAATCAGCTGGTTGGGGCGGCTTGGCCACAGTCAGCTCTCTGCAGCTTGCACCCTAAATCTCTATGGTTGCACTGCTGTTCTCCCCAGGGTCTGACTGAGCCCGGGGGGGGCAGTATTGAGCAGTTTCTGGATCTTCATGAACCGCCGCTCAGCTGGTTTCTCATTGGACAGGATTTTAATTCCGCATTCCCCTTCCATCCCACCTTGTGTCATTCCGTATTATTTCTAATAATATCGCAGCAAATCCTTATCATCTGGGCTTCAAGGGGAAGCTAAATGTGGCGCTGAAACATCATACAGAGCCATTCTGGGTTTTGGAGAGTTCTGTATACAGGGTCAGACGGGGTGCACCCAACCCCCTCCCCCGAGCGAGCATACTTTGGATCTTTACAGACAGGGTCCCCCTCTCCCAAAGTGCCTAATGGGTCCCACACATGTCCTAGAATTTTTCTTTATATCTTATTGCTCAGTGCAGCCGAGAAAGCATTCTGCCTCACAGCAAGGTGGCCACTGGGTGGCAGTGTCTCATTACTTTCTGGGAAGGATCTTCCCTGTATGCTCAGCAGAGCAAGATGGCAGTTACGGGAATCCATGCAAATAGCAGGCACCCAAGTGCCCATAGCAGAGCCAGAGATTCACGTATGTACAGGTCCGTGTTCCTTTGGCCGGGGGGGGGTATATGCTTCAGTTGGGTTTTATATGGGCATTTCCCCAGGAACCGTGCTGCTCTGTGCCTGTTGCCCCTCTGGGGGCTGCCCATTGGGTAATAATCACTGTTTTGCTTTTCTTTCAGGTTGATGCCGGCTGGGTGGGATTCTGGTCCATCGTGGGCGGCTGTGTGGTTGGCATCGCGGTGGGAAGGTAAGAGGAGGCTTTCTGCTTGCCCGCTAAAGCCAAATGTCATTTACCCTGTAAGCTTATTAGCTGCCAGGGGGTCATGGGATTGTGTGCCCCTTACCCTTCTCTCCCAGGGGGTCTCAGTAAAGGTGCTTTGGGCCAATTGGGCAGTTTATCTGCCTATGTATGGGCACCCCTGATGGGCCTACCTGACGTTGGATCAGGGACCGCATTGGCTCGTTCATGGGCCTATGCCCGCCTAAGCCGTAGGGCCAAACGATTTGATTGGCCTGATATTGCCCACCTTAGGTGTATGGCCGCCTTTAGTCTGAGGATATCAGGCTGCTGGGCCACAGATTGCATTTCAGTTAACCCTATTATACGCAAAATTCCGTATCGGAGACCCGCCCTGAATGAGGGCCGCTGCCATAAACCTCCATTCGCCCCCCATTACCCACAATAAGGAGATTTCTTTGTCATTTCTGTTCTGCTGCAATAGCAAAATCTCCTTTATTATGCAGCTTCCAATAAAGAGAGGTTAATTTGGGTCGGATAAGTTCAGCAAAAGGTTAAAACCGACCCCGCTGGCACGAGCCCGGTGCCAATGCCGAGCACCTACAGCACCGATGCCCTTCCCTCCCATCGCGCCGTGCCCTCGGCCGCCTCATCAGTATGCGCGGGGCTTGCCTACTCTCCAGCGCTTAATGTCCTTTTAACTGCCCGAGCGGAATTGATTGGGAAAATAGCGGTTTTAAGGCAGAGTTCAGAGCCGCCCTTTTTAGTTAATGTAATTGCGCTAATGGGCCGTCTCCGAATCCGTCTTATTGCGACTGCAGAACATTGGCACCATTATACATGCAGAGGGCAAGGGGGAGTCGCTCAGGGCACTAACATCCCAGGGGCCCGGGGGGGGTGGAATCTAGAGAAAGTTCTATCAGAGTGAATGGGGGGGCAGTTGCAGGTTGATACCCCCCCCCCATAGGCACTTACTTGGCTGAGCTGTGCTTGGTTTGCCCTCTGGCACTCCTGGGTGGGGCTGTGTCTCCTATTGATCCTTACTGTAAGGCAATTGGGGGTCCCTAGGGGTTTGCTGAGCACCTCTTTTTTTATCAGATTTGCAGATTCCATCAGGGGGGTGCTGAAGCCAATTCTGCTTCTGCTGTTTTCGGGGGCTGCTCTCTCCTCAACGTGGTTCACACTGACCTTCTTAAGTAACGTCACCCACCTGCCTTTAACCACAGGTAAGTCTCTTGGGGGGGCAATAGGTTTATTTGTGCCAGGTCTCCCCCCCACCCTTTCCCTGCAACCTAACTGGCCAGTTTATTCCCTAAAATAAAATAAACCCAATAGGGCTGTTCTGCCCCAATAAGGGGTAATTATATCTTAGTTGGGATCAAGTACAGGTACTGTTTTATTATTACAGAGAAAAGGGAATCATTTAACCATTAAATAAACCCAATAGGGCTGTTCTGCCCCCAATAAGGGGTAATTATATCTTAGTTGGGATCAAGTACAGGTACTGTTTTATTATTACAGAGAGAAAAGGGAATCATTTAACCATTAAATAAACCCAATAGGGCTGTTCTGCCCCAATAAGGGGTAATTATATCTTAGTTGGGATCAAGTACAGGTACTGTTTTATTATTACAGAAAAAAGGGAATCATTTAACCATTAAATAAACCCAATAGGGTTGTTCTGCCCCAATAAGGGGTAATTATATCTTAGTTGGGATCAAGTACAGGTACTGTTTTATTATTACAGAGAAAAGGGAATCATTTAACCATGAAATAAACCCAATAGGGCTGTTCTGCCCCAATAAGGGGTAATTATATCTTAGTTGGGATCAAGTACAGGTACTGTTTTATTATTACAGAGAAAAGGGAATCATTTAACCATGAAATAAACCCAATAGGGCTGTTCTGCCCCCAATAAGGGGTAATTATATCTTAGTTGGGATCAAGTACAGGTACTGTTTTATTATTACAGAAAAAAGGGAATCATTTAACCATTAAATAAACCCAATAGGGCTGTTCTGCCCCAATAAGGGGTAATTATATCTTAGTTGGGATCAAGTACAGGTACTGTTTTATTATTACATTATTATTATTATCACCTTGAGTTGCCCAGGTTTCTCCGGGCAGCAGTGCTGCCATATCTAGCAATGGCTCCCGGGGCTCTGCGACTGGCTACTCACTTCCCATGTTGGATCAGCAAAGAGACAATGAATTAATAAACAGATCTGCACATTTTTATAGTAACGGGAAAGGGGGGTATATTTTATTGGAAGGCGCCGCCGGCGAGTTCTGCCATTCCGTAAGCCTCGCGCCACGTGGGGGTCGTTTATGCGGATCTCATTCATTAAATATAGATACGCAGCCCGCGCCTGGCTCAGCACTTCATTTCTGTGTTGTGTGGATAATAAATATGTTGTTTACGTGCGGCTTTTAGCAGCTGGGCTGGGAGAGTGCGGCCAGGGTAAAATTGCCCCCGTATAGTAAATACTGCCCGGCTGTACCGGCCCGCCTCCTGTTTGTATTGGGATTACTCTCTTTGCTTTGGGCCTTCAGTCCTCATTGGTTCAGCGTTTTACACCTCTGCTTTCCTATTGGCTTGTTCTTTGGCAGCAAAAGCAATGCTGTCAGTACTGAGTACAGTATGAAGGCCTTTGTCTTTAAAGGGGAACTAAAAGTATATGTTTTATAACAAGGGAGGTAAATAAACTGCGTGGAATCCTCCGAGCTCTGCAGTCACAGTGAGAGGGGAGGGTAAAAAGGAACCGTCCTTCATTGGCCTTGTGATTACAATATCTACCAGTACTTATCCACAGAGCTGCTAATTCTCTGTACTGAATGATCCTGCCTGACCATGGGAAAGAGAGCAGCCCAGGAGCAGGAAGTACAGAGAATCAGAGCTCTGTACCTGGGTAAGTACTGGGGGGAGATTGGATTCACTTACCCGGGGGGGGGTTCCTGCCTGACCATGGGAAAGAGAGCAGCCCAGGAGCAGGAAGTACAGAGAATCAGAGCTCTGTACCTGGGTAAGTACTGGGGGGGAGATTGGATTCACTTACCCAGGGGGAGGTTCCTGCCTGACCATGGGAAAGAGAGCAGCCCAGGAGCAGGAAGTACAGAGAATCAGAGCTCTGTACCTGGGTAAGTACTGGGGGGAGATTGGATTCACTTACCCAGGGGGGGGGTTCCTGCCTGACCATGGGAAAGAGAGCAGCCCAGGAGCAGGAAGTACAGAGAATCAGAGCTCTGTACCTGGGTAAGTACTGGGGGGGAGATTGGATTCACTTACCCAGGGGAGGTTCCTGCCTGACCATGGGAAAGAGAGCAGCCCAGGAGCAGGAAGTACAGAGAATCAGAGCTCTGTACCTGGGTAAGTACTGGGGGGAGATTGGATTCACTTACCCAGGGGGAGGTTCCTGCCTGACCATGGGAAAGAGAGCAGCCCAGGAGCAGGAAGTACAGAGAATCAGAGCTCTGTACCTGGGTAAGTACTGGGGGGAGATTGGATTCACTTACCCAGGGGGAGGTTCCTATCTGACCATGGGAAAGAGAGCAGCCCAGGAGCAGGAAGTACAGAGAATCAGAGCTCTGTACCTGGGTAAGTACTGGGGGGAGATTGGATTTACTTACCCAGGGGGAGGTTCCTAGAGGTGTGTATGGGCCCCGGTGCATGATTCGTTGCTATGCTCACTGTAGCCGAGGGCTCAGTATAAGGTTATTCTGTTTCCTGGCAGATCAGATGTGTAGGGTTGGGTATGAATAGCTAATGATTAGTAAATCACCCTTATTGAAAGTGCGTCTGATAAACTGCTGGGTCAGCGCTACAGATCCATTCATCTCTCTCCCCATTGTTCTATAATAGGGACACATTGTCTCCTGTCATCCTACCCACGATATAAGGCTGGGCCCTGGCAGCTGTTATATATGGGGAAATGCTGGAAATGGGAGAACTTCGGTTGCACAGAATAAGCGCTAAGTACCCACTGATTTATATACAGCGACACTGCCCTGTGGCCCCCAACTGCCTCATACTGTGTCTGCAGCGCCTCCTGTACTGTGGGGAAATGAGGCCATATTGGCTAGAAAATATCCATTATATCCAATGTGTGCCCAGAGCATTCCTTCTCTGTATATTTGTATTTATACATATGGGTAGGGGGTGCCATAGTGTTTCCCTTAGACAGTACAGTATGGGGGTACAGCTTATTGTGTGCCCAGAACATTCCTTCTCTGTATATTTGTATTTATACATATGGGTAGGAGGTGCCATAGTGTTTCCCTTAGACAGTACATTTGATTTCTTGCTCCTTTTTTGTCTTTGCAGCAACACTTTACACCTCTTGCATCCTGATTGGCGTCTTCCTGAGCGGCACTGTTCCCATATTCTTTGAGATGTTTGTAGAGACAGTGTATCCCATTCCCGAAGGGATCACGTGTGGAGTCGTCACTTTCCTAAGCAACTTGTTTATGGGAGTCCTACTGCTGTTTCTCACGTTGTACCAAACGAGTAAGTGGGTGCTGTGCCCTGGGTACCCCTGGAACTATAGCGGGGTGACTGTTACCCCAATGTTTCTATATATCTGTAACCTTGTTATGGGCTAAGGGGGCCCAGCCTGAAGGCCAGTTAGGGGGGGATTTGGGGTGAGTGCTTATTTGTGCCCTGGGTACCCCTGGAACTATAGCGGGGTGACTGTTACCCCAATGTTTCTATATATCTGTAACCTTGTTATGGGCTAAGGGGGCCCAGCCTGAAGGCCAGTTAGGGGGGGATTTGGGGTGAGTGCTTATTTGTGCCCTGGGTACCCCTGGAACTATAGCGGGGTGACTGTTACCCCAATGTTTCTATATATCTGTAACCTTGTTATGGGCTAAGGGGGCCCAGCCTGAAGGCCAGTTAGGGGGGGATTTGGGGTGAGTTCTTATTTGTGCCCTGGGTACCCCTGGAACTATAGCAGGGTGACTGTTACCCCAATGTTTCTATATATCTGTAACCTTGTTATGGGCTAAGGGGGCCCAGCCTGAAGGCCAGTTAGGGGGGATTTGGGGGGAGTGCTTATTTGTGCCCTGGGTACCCCTGGAACTATAGCGGGGTGACTGTTACCCCAATGTTTCTATATATCTGTAACCTTGTTATGGGCTAAGGGGGCCCAGCCTGAAGGCCAGTTAGGGGGGGATTTGGGGTGAGTGCTTATTTGTGCCCTGGGTACCCCTGGAACTATAGCAGGGTGACTGTTACCCCAATGTTTCTATATATCTGTAACCTTGTTATGGGCTAAGGGGGCCCAGCCTGAAGGCCAGTTAGGGGGGGATTTGGGGTGAGTGCTTATTTGTGCCCTGGGTACCCCTGGAACTATAGCAGGGTGACTGTTACCCCAATGTTTCTATATATCTGTAACCTTGTTATGGGCTAAGGGGGCCCAGCCTGAAGGCCAGTTAGGGGGGGATTTGGGGTGAGTGCTTATTTGTGCCCTGGGCTATTACCGGAGCAGTATTCCCGTGCCAATTCTACAGTAATTGAGATGTTTCAGTGGGTTCCCCCCTTGCCTGTTCCATTGGTACAACACTGTTACGGGCGACTTGGCACCTCCCCACCTCGTGCCCCCGAGCGGCTCAGCTAATTCCCGGCTGCCGGACCCTCTCACCCCGGGATTCTCATGGCTCTTTCTCATTCCCAGACCTGTCCTGGCTAAACTGGTGCCTGACCGGCTCGTGCTTCCTCAGCCTCCTCTTCATCGCCTGCTTCAGGGAGTCCTACGACCGCCTCTACCTTGATGTCTTTGTCTCCGTGTAGCAGCGCCGGCCGCACAACTCTCTGTATTTGCACAAAGGGCCGGGGGGCCGCGGGGACCCTGCGCACACCCCAAGCCTCTCCCGGCGCCGGGAAACTCGGACCTCGTGAGTTCTCTGTTTCCCATAAACTGAACCCGATGTTCTGTAGATCCAAATGCTAAGTGTGTCATTGTGGCATTAACGGCCTGCTCGTTTTCATTAAGAGTTCTTTTAATTAGTGGGGGTTGTAATGTGATTATATCTTTGGTGGCTCCCCAACATTTATATATTGGGGTGTTATAGTTGATTTCCCTTTTCACAGACAGACACAGTGACAGTTACACATAACTATAAACCCAGTGAGAATGAGGAATGAATGGATATTGGGGAGTTGTATCAGGAGTCAGAACCAGCAGTGCAGGGAAGGGAAAGGGACAGACACAGTGACAGTTACACATAACTATAAACCCAGTGAGAATGAGGAATGAATGGATATTGGGGAGTTGTATCAGGAGTCAGAACCAGCAGTGCAGGGAAGGGAAAGGGACAGACACAGTGACAGTTACACATAACTATAAACCCAGTGAGAATGAGGAATGAATGGATATTGGGGAGTTGTATCAGGAGTCAGAACCAGCAGTGCAGGGAAGGGAAAGGGACAGACACAGTGACAGTTACACATAACTATAAACCCAGTGAGAATGAGGGATGAATGGGTATTGGGGAGTTGTATCAGGAGTCAGAACCAGCAGTGCAGAAGGGAAAGGGACAGACACAGTGACAGTTACACATAACTATAAACCCAGTGAGAATGAGGAATGAATGGATATTGGGGAGTTGTATCAGGAGTCAGAACCAGCAGTGCAGGGAAGGGACAGACAAAGTGACAGTTACACATAACTATAAACCCAGTGAGAATGAGGAATGAATGGATATTGGGGAGTTGTATCAGGAGTCAGAACCAGCAGTGCAGGGAAGGGAAAGGGACAGACACAGTGACAGTTACACATAACTATAAACCCAGTGAGAATGAGGAATGAATGGGTATTGGGGAGTTGTATCAGGAGTCAGAACCAGCAGTGCAGGGAAGGGACAGACACAGTGACAGTTACACATAACTATAAACCCAGTGAGAATGAGGAATGAATGGATATTGGGGAGTTGTATCAGGAGTCAGAACCAGCAGTGCAGGGAAGGGAAAGGGACAGACACAGTGACCGTTACACATAACTATAACCCAGTGAGAATGAGGAATGAATGGGTATTGGGGAGTTGTATCAGGAGTCAGAACCAGCAGTGCAGGGAAGGGAAAGGGACAGACACAGTTACACATAACTATAAACCCAGTGAGAATGAGGAATGAATGGGTATTGGGGAGTTGTATCAGGAGTCAGAACCAGCAGTGCAGGGAAGGGAAAGGGACAGACACAGTGACAGTTACACATAACTATAAACCCAGTGAGAATGAGGAATGAATGGGTATTGGGGAGTTGTATCAGGAGTCAGAACCAGCAGTGCAGAGAAGGGAAAGGGACAGACACAGTGACAGTTACACATAACTATAAACCCAGTGAGAATGAGGAATGAATGGGTATTGGGGAGTTGTATCAGGAGTCAGAACCAGCAGTGCAGGGAAGGGAAAGGGACAGACACAGTGACAGTTATACATTTGACAATTCAAAAACAAAAAAATAATGAAGACCAATTGCAAAATTGCTATGGATGGGACATTCTCTAACATACTAAAATCAATCTAATCACTAATTATATAGTGTGACTGGGACCTACGGACACAACAGAATATCCACATTGGGATTGGCCAATCGGTGGTCTGTTTGGGCGTCTGCTGCAGCCTGAGTCGGACATGGAGCCCCCTGACTCTGGGCCATTAAGCAGGTGGATTCAGCCCAGTTGTATGAGGGGGGGACTGGGGAGAAGGGTATTTTGGTTTATTTTTGCCAAGTTTTTTCTAGTTTTATGTTTTAACTGTCACTTTAACCCTTTAGCCACTGAGACTAATCCACTGTACAATACACTGTGTCTGTGGGTGCCCCTTAATGGGTTAATGGTTTGCCAAAATCTCACATAAATCCTGTGCCGCGGGGGTTAAACATGAATTCTGTGTGTTTGTGGGGATGGAGGATCCTGGGGGTCCTCGTGTTTGTGGGTTTGGGGGGCTATTCTCAAATATTAATGCTGCTTATAACCCGGGGGGCGTGGTCTTACACTGTGTGTATGTTGTACATAGATGGACAAGCCCCTCCCTGGTGTCTCCGTTTAACCCCTTTCCTCCTGGAATCATGTTTGTAACTACTTTTTTATCTTTACGTTTCCAGTGAAATAAAATGATTTCAAAAATCGGTTTGTGGGGATTTATGGGGAAGTAAACCCAAAGCCTTTTCTCTGCGTTACTATCCTTACCCCTCACAGCCTTCAATTATTCATAGAGATCAGTGTCCCGACCCTGTGCCCAGGTAAGTGCTGGAGGCAATTGTATCCATATACACAGGGCCCAGGTTCCTGTCTGACCATGGGAAAGAGAGCAGCCCAGGAGCAGGAAGTACAGAGAATCAGAGCTCTGTACCTGGGTAAGTACTGGGGGGAGATTGGATTCCCTTACCCAGGGGGGGTTCCTGCCTGACCATGGGAAAGAGAGCAGCCCAGGAGCAGGAAGTACAGAGAATCAGAGCTCTGTACCTGGGTAAGTACTGGGGGGAGATTGGATTCACTTACCCAGGGGGGGTTCCTGTCTGACCATGGGAAAGAGAGCAGCCCAGGAGCAGGAAGTACAGAGAATCAGAGCTCTGTACCTGGGTAAGTACTGGGGGGAGATTGGATTCACTTACCCAGGGGGAGGTTCCTGCCTGACCATGGGAAAGAGAGCAGCCCAGGAGCAGGAAGTACTGAGAATCAGAGCTCTGTACCTGGGTAAGTACTGGGGGGAGATTGGATTCACTTACCCAGGGGGGGTTCCTGCCTGACCATGGGAAAGAGAGCAGCCCAGGAGCAGGAAGTACAGAGAATCAGAGCTCTGTACCTGGGTAAGTACTGGGGGGAGATTGGATTCACTTACCCAGGGGGAGGTTCCTGCCTGACCATGGGAAAGAGAGCAGCCCAGGAGTATGGGGAGGGAGAGGTGATTGGGTTCAGTTGGACCTGTGTCAGTACTGGGGGAGATATTTGGCCAGAGCAGCAGGGGCCTAGATGGGTACTGGGCACAGTGATGGCGTTGCTGCCGGTGGGCACTGAGTGCTGCAGTTCTATGGCCCCTGATGCTCCAGTGCATTTAACCAGCAGAATCTCATTGGGGCAGAAAAGATCCATTCTGCTGCTGACACTTCATGAGGGAGGGGCCATTACAGGAGAATCATTGGTGCGGGTGAGGGGTTAATTTTGCCCCATTATTCCTTATCGGGCCCAGCACTCTGCCTGCCTCAGCTTCTGCCACATTGTTTCTCCATATTCCGACAAGGTCTCTGTGCGGCACAGAAGGGGTTAAGGAGGCCCAGAGACTAAATGTTCTTTGCTTAATGTGGGGGCTGCCGGGGGGGGCGCAGAGCTGATTGTACCCAATGGTCTCGCAATCCGTGTCCCGGCAATTGGAACAGATTCTGCGGATATAAATGTTCCTTGTCGCTTCCCAGTAATTAAACCCCGTGTTGCCTTTAATCTCCCTCATCAACAGGAACACAGCCCCCCCCACTCACTTAACTCTCTCCCTGCCGGAACGTTCCAGCCGCCTCCAATGTGGGGGTGCGATTGTCTGACAGCTGGTTCCCTGGATTTTTCGAAAACTGGACAGACACCCCCCCTCCATCATTTTCCACTGAACAAAGAAGAGGATCCATAATCTGTTATTATCAGTGATCAAAGTTTTCAGGTGGAATATCCTTGGGCCCCGTGATAGTCTCCTAGAGAAAGGGCAACTGTGCAGAATGTTCTGTTTAATTCTGTAAAAGTACCCCAGTACTGACCCAGGTACAGAGCTCTGATTCTCTGTACTTCCTGCTCCTGGGCTGCTCTCTTTCCCATGGTCAGACAGGAACCTCCCCCCCTGGGTAAGTGAATCCAATCTCCACCCAGTACTTACCCAGGTACAGAGCTCTGATTCTCTGTACTTCCTGCTCCTGGGCTGCTCTCTTTCCCATGGTCAGGCAGGAACCTCCCCCTGGGTAAGTGAATCCAATCTCCCCCCAGTACTTACCCAGGTACAGAGCTCTGATTCTCTGTACTTCCTGCTCCTGGGCTGCTCTCTTTCCCATGGTCAGACAGGAACCTCCCCTGGGTAAGTGAATCCAATCTCCCCCCAGTACTTACCCAGGTACAGAGCTCTGATTCTCTGTACTTCCTGCTCCTGGGCTGCTCTCTTTCCTATGGTCAGGCAGGATCCCCCCCTGGGTAAGTGAATCCAATCTCCCCCCAGTACTTACCCAGGTACAGAGCTCTGATTCTCTGTACTTCCTGCTCCTGGGCTGCTCTCTTTCCCATGGTCAGGCAGGAACCCCCCCCCCTGGGTAAGTGAATCCAATCTCCCCCCAGTACTTACCCAGGTACAGAGCTCTGATTCTCTGTACTTCCTGCTCCTGGGCTGCTCTCTTTCCCATGGTCAGACAGGAACCTCCCCTGGGTAAGTGAATCCAATCTTCCCCCAGTACTTACCCAGGTACAGAGCTCTGATTCTCTGTACTTCCTGCTCCTGGGCTGCTCTCTTTCCTATGGTCAGGCAGGATCCCCCCCTGGGTAAGTGAATCCAATCTCCCCCCAGTACTTACCCAGGTACAGAGCTCTGATTCTCTGTACTTCCTGCTCCTGGGCTGCTCTCTTTCCTATGGTCAGGCAGGATCCCCCCCTGGGTAAGTGAATCCAATCTCCCCCCAGTACTTACCCAGGTACAGAGCTCTGATTCTCTGTACTTCCTGCTCCTGGGCTGCTCTCTTTCCCATGGTCAGGCAGGAACCCCCCCCTGGGTAAGTGAATCCAATCTCCCCCCAGTACTTTAGTGAGTTAAAGCTAAGTGCTGATTGGTTGCTGTGTTGGGGTATAATTTAATACAACATACCCTGGGGCCCTGCCTGTTGGGAAATAGTAGCTGGGGGGCCCCTAATACAAATCTGCCATAAAGACATTGCAGGTAGAGGAGCAGTGAGTGGCGGAGTTGCCCCGGGGATTGCACTCGCAGTGCCTTCGTTAGGCTGTAGCTGGTAATTAGTAGTGACGCCTGATTGGACTAATAATTAGCGATGCAGGGAGACGAGTCTGGAGAACATTTGGCAGTGGGAGGGAGAGACCCAGATGCACGTTCTCCCCCATCGACTTTCTGTCGCTTCCAATCAGTGGGACGTTCCAGTAGCCCCCCCCGGGGGGGCAGATAGGGCACAATCACAGGGGCAACAAGGTACAAATGCAATATCTCCAGGAGGGGCAACTTATCCAACCCCCCCGAGATATGATATAGCCCCCCCAGTACATGGAAAGCACCAAACACACATCAGGGATTCCCACCCTCCTGTTCTACAGATAGTAAGGAACTACACCTCCCAGCATGCCCTGCCAGCCTCACATTGCTTGTGAATTGCCCTTCCCATCACTCATTGCTCTTTTCTCCTGTAATACCGGTACCTGGGGGCACAGAGGTGGATAAAATCCCATTGAGTACCTGGGGGTCAGTATTTGCCCTTGGGGGGGGGGCGTGTTCCAGTGGAAAGAAATCACCCAGTTCTGCCCTTTTCCTTCTCTTTTTTTTTTTATTTTCTCATTAAATTGTATTTGCCAATTCTTTGTACAGATAGAAAAATACAGAGTAACAAAGGGGGAATCACAGTGGGGGGGGGGGGGGGGCATTACCGTCTGTCACTTTCCCCCGCAGAGCGGAGAATTGCATAGGAGCCTAACGAGCTTCTCCAGAGAGCCCACTAATTAGCGACAAGCTTTGCATAACGAGGGGTGAAGCATTCGGCAGGGGAAGGTCTGACAGGAACATATATTGTATCTCCCACCCCCGCACTCAGTGCCCCCCCCAGCTGTGTGTGATGCAAAGAGCTTGCAATCTAAATCTGATGCCGCAGGGCCTGAAATCTGCACCAATGGGTGGGTTCTTATACATCAGTAACGAGTACTGGGGCTTCCTAACGAGCTTCCTAGTTAGAGACAGTAAGTCACTATGGTAATGATAGGGTTAATGGGGACAGTAGGGCAAGATGGGGACAGTAGGGCAAGATGGGGACAGTAGGGCAAGATGGGGACAGTAGGACATGATGGGGACAGTAGGGCAAGATGGAGACAGTAGGGCAAGATGGAGACAGTAGGACAAGATGGAGACAGTAGGGCAAGATGGAGACAGTGGGGCAAGATGGAGACAGTAGGGCAAGATGGAGACAGTAGGACAAGATGGGGACAGTAGGGCAAGATGGAGACAGTGGGCAAGATGGGGACAGTGGGGCAAGATGGAGACAGTGGGGCAAGATGGAACAGTGGGGCAAGATGGAGACAGTGGGGCAAGATGGGGACAGTGGGGCAAGATGGAGACAGTGGGGCAAGATGGGGACAGTGGGGCAAGATGGAGACAGTGGGGCAAGATGGAGACAGTGGGGCAAGATGGAGACAGTGGGGCAAGATGGAGACAGTGGGGCAAGATGGGGACAGTGGGGCAAGATGGAGACAGTGGGGCAAGATGGGGACAGTGGGGCAAGATGGAGACAGTGGGGCAAGATGGGGACAGTGGGGCAAGATGGGGACAGTGGGGCAAGATGGAGACAGTGGGGCAAGATGGAGACAGTGGGGCAAGAATGGGGACAGTGGGGGCAAGATGGGGACAGTGGGGCAAGATGGAGACAGTGGGCCAAGATGGAGACAGTAGGGCAAGATGGGGACAGTAGGGCAAGAATGATGGAGACAGTAGGGCAAGATGGAGACAGTAGGACAAGATGGAGACAGTAGGACAAGATGGAGACATGGGCAAGAGGGGACAGTAGGGCAAGAAGGAGACCAGTAGGGCAAGATGGAGACAGTAGTACAAGATGGAGACAGTAGGGCAAGATGGGGACAGTAGGCAGATGGAGACAGTAGGACAAGTGGGACAGTGGGGAAGATGGAACAAGGGCAAGATGGAGACAGTGGAGGAGACAGTAGAGCAGTAGGGCAAGATGGTAGACAGTAAGGGCAAGATGGAGACAAGTAGGACAAGAATGGAGAACAGTAGGGCAAGATGGAGACAGTAGGGCAAGATGGAGACAGTAGGGCAAGATGGAGACAGTAGGGGCAAGATGGGGACAGTAGGGCAAGATGGAGACAGTAGGACAAGATGGAGACAGTAGGGCAAGATGGAGACAGTAGGGCAAGATGGAGACAGTAGGGCAAGATGGAGACAGTAGGGCAAGATGGGGACAGTAGGGCAATATAAAGGCAGTAGAACAATATGGCGACAGGAGCGCTAGAGAGACAAGAATGGGCCAACAGCAGGGGGACCATAGGTTAAACAGCCCAATTTTATATAAATTATGGGGCCCCTAGAATACTATTTTCCCCTGATATAACGGGGGTCTCAGTGTATCATGTAAGGGCGGAGCCAGACTGACATCACACGTAGTAACTGGCCGGGGGCTATAGCTTATTGTGCCCCCACAGTGCCCCCCAATCTTACATATCTGCGCTGTGTATAAACCCCTTCCGCTGCCTCTGTACATTGTTTCAGGAGTCAGAACCAGAGAACAGACAAAGTCTCAGCATTTCCCTCTGTATCTGGACTCCTCCCTCCTGCCCCACAGGTTCCGCTAATATTTGTGTTTCAGATTTAACGTATGAACGAAGCTGTCGCCTTTCACCGCAAAGCCGCCGCCATCCCGGGAAACGGAATTTCCAGTCCTTTGGGGCCGGAGTCGTAATTGTTATAGGTTTCTTTTAATTAGAGCGCTGCTGGGTGGGCCGGCCTTATTCTAATGAAGCTCTTGTAACCCATAGCAACCAATCGGTAGGTAGCTGAACTAGTCACTTCATTGGTTGCTATGCAGGGCTCCATCATTGGATTTCCTATGGAAAATATAGGCCCCCCCAAAATGTCCCCCCCAGGTGCCTTATTATAAATATGCCCCTGTTGCTATGGGTTACTAGACCGGGTGCAGACTTTGTGACATATTACTTTACTCTCCCCATTGTGGGAAAGGACAAGACAAATTTTAGGGAGGAGCCTGTTGCCCAATATAAGCGGCCGGGGCCCAGGGGGCACAAACCTTCCCTTCTGACCCACATAAGCATTGGTGCCCTTGGCAGGGGTAAGTATGACTCCGCCCACCCGTCAGTCACTTTGGGTGTCGGCCTATTTAGCCCCGCCCCCGGGTCGAGACGTCTCGTATAGAAGATACAGTGTGGAAGACAAAATGCAATTCTGACATTCTTTCTCCTGTTATTTTGTTTTTTTTATAAAAAAATACTAAAATACTAAAAAAAAAAACTCAACATTCATAATTCTAGGAAACATGAAAATGAAAAAAATGCACCGAGAGATCAAAATCGGAACGTTCCGCGGGGAGTCGAGAGCCTCGTAGGGTTCCATTAGGCACAAGGGCCCTCCCTGATAGGGCCGCGTTGCTAGAGTCAGGTAAAAATGAAGCCCTTAGATTGGACAGACTCAAGGACACGCCTTCTCCGGTAGCCTATCAGACTGTTACACTTCTGCCAAGGAGAGGGGTGGGAGAGATGTGCATTGCTGTGTCCCTATTGGTTGATTCCAGGGTTCGGCGATGGGGCCCGGAGATAAGCAATTGGCTGCTAGTCCCCTTTGCCAGCAAAGGAGTAGTTGGAACCGTATCCACTGACAGTAGGGTGCCGTACACTTCAACACCCCACAAACACCTCCCTTCAGTAGCACGCGAGGTCGGTTCTGTGAAGCCCAACTGACCCGTTTGGGTTGCTGGCAATCATCCAATGCAACTGGCCATGGAACTCCGGCATCTTGCACAAGTCCGTTGAAAATGGCGCCAGGGACCCCCTCCAGCAACCCAATAGTCCGGAAGGCGACGGTGGGTAAAAATCCAAAATACCGGTGAAAAGGGGAAAGTGCGGTGACGGTGAGAGAGCCGGAGATGCTCATGCAAGCACTAAAGCCATTCAGTGTAATGGGGCGTCTCCTACAGAAACATGTCCCACCCCCCTACACCCACCCCCCCAAAAAAGGATTAAACATTGGAGAACCCCCCCCCCCAAAAAAAAAGAAAGAGTCTTGGTTACTCTGCACAGGCAACGTGTTGTGTTCAAGTAATCAGAGGACAATCGTCCCTCCTCCCCAGTACGGACCCCCCGGAGATGCCACCACAACATCACCCCCTGGGTCTCCTCCGGTCCAACATCTACAAAGAGTTCACAAAGAATAATCAGCAGGTCTGATCCGAGATCCTACCCATCCCGCCCAGCGTTGGGGGCCGAGCCGGGCCACAGTTTTTATGGGGGGAGTTGCGAGGAACACTTCAGGTACAGATAGCAGTTCTGCCCTTGGCCGGACCTCAGCTGTTGGTGTAAGTTCTGCCCGGAGAGGAGTCCGGTCTGAAATCGTATTTGCTCAGCGTGCTGGGGTAGTAAGTTGTGGTGTAAACGTTGGTCTGCTGCAACGGGTAGAAGTTGGTCCGGTCGTCTGGGAGCAGGTTGTTCTTATTGAGCGTCTGCAAGAGAAGACCAAATCAATTACCCCACTGAACCCAGTGTATTGCCCTGCTTACCCATAATACCCCCATCTTACTGCAATAAGTGGCCACAAACTACTGAACAATGGCCCTGAGCATGCTGGACATCTGAAATGCCCACCTTGTTATACGGAACAACGGCCGTATAGAACCCACCGGGTAGGCTGAGATTTCAGGTGAAATGATATTTTTGAACTATGGCCGAAAGATGGGTCAACGGTTTGACCCTTGCCAAAGGTTGGACCTTCAAGGGGAACCCTGCTCAAAGGTTGGACCTTCAAGGGAAACCCTGCTCAAAGGTTGGACCTTCAAGGGAAACCCTGCTCAAAGGTTGGACCTTCAAGGGAAACCCTGCTCAAAGGTTGGACCTTCAAGGGAAACCCTGCTCAAAGGTTGGACCTTCAAGGGGAACCCTGCTCAAAGGTTGACTTCAAGGGAACCTGCTCAAGGTTGGAACCTTTCAAGGGAACCCTGCTCAAAAGGTTTGGACCGCTTCAAGGGAAACCCTGCTCAAAGGTTGGACCTTCAAGGGAAACCCTGCTCAAAGGTTGGACCTTCAAGGGGAACCCTGCTCAAAGGTTGGACCTTTAAGAGGGACCCTGGTGGTCAAAGGAAGGACCTTGAAGAGGGACCCTGGTCAAAAGGGGCTAACTTTTTAGGGCTTGAATGAAAAAGGTTTCACAAAGTACTGTGGGCTAGAGCTATGTTAGAACGATGGGAAGGCGAGGCCGGCTTGGTGACTGGATGGGGGAGTGAAGGGTAGGCCATACAACCTAGGAGCGCAATGAATTTGACTTGATGATTTCAGTCCACATAGTGGACAGGCCTTGGGTCTGGCTAGTGGATCCCGTTGGGCTCAGAACACTAATATCAAATACAGAGGCTTATAAAGTCACCTACTGGCCTCATTTTGAAACTGAATTGAATCTCCAAAGCCATGGAACGGCCAACCAATAATTGCTTCAGTCTCTGTGTATGGGCCAGCTTCACATGCGAGATGCGGTATGGCCCTAAACTCATGAGTTACAATACGTTGCTACGTCTCATCATAACAGACCACGTTGCTAGATCTCTTTGCAGGGAAGGGAAATGGGGGAATGCAAAGGAATAAGGCTCCTCTCCCAGGAGGGTATTGGGAGAGAGGATTTACTGGTCTACGCAAGCTGGGCCAACTGGCACAAGTCTTCGCAACACTGGAGTCCCCGTTATTAAGTGGGTCACTTCTGTCAGCTACAAGTAACAGGGCACAATCACTATGGCGTTTGGAAGGACTGGTCAGTGGTGATATGGTTATGGCAATGGCGGCACGTGTTCTGGTTCTGCCCCAACTGATTCAACCCCAGGCTTTGTGTCTATAGGGGAGGTCCAACTTGCTCAGCTTAACTAAGTGGCAACTAGGTCGAGTGAAAGATGTAGAACATTAATTATAATAAAGTTTAGTTGGCTCCCCAGATAATGTATCGCCATAAAGAAACGCTGGCGGTTTACTAAGCCACGGGACCAGTCCGGCACGGAGGCCGATGATGAGAGAGTGGCATGGCCCGTGGCCAGAAATACCGAAAGCGAGCGTCTTTTATGGGTCCTGCAGGAATCCATAACTACAGACGAGTGGAGATGCTAGACAATCCCCCCAAAATACTTCCTAGAGCTTATTAACAAGACTCTCTGAGCTCAATAAATCAGGAGAGCGGATCAATAGCCCTAACAGAACCAGTCGGGTCTGATATCTATTTACTGCAGGGGAAGGAGCTTGAACATGAAATCCTGGCATGCAATCAAAGACAGACACCACCAGCTGGGAGGACTGGTACTGGGAAAATCCACTCAACTCACACAGGTCCAGAGGGATGATGGGTACTGGTTGCACTGGGATGAGCGGAAAGGGCAAAAGGAATAAAGGGAAAAAAGCAATAGGTAAAATAGGAGAATGGTCAGTAAGGGAGGATATGGAACTACGCAGTTTGGGAGAGATACGATGAACTACAGTTGGGAGAGATAATGGAACTGCCAGTTGGGAGAGATAATGATGGAACTACCAGTTGGGAGAGATAATGGAACTACCAGTTGGGAGGGATAATGGAACTACCAGTTGGGAGAGATAATGGAACTACCAGTTGGGAGGGATAATGGAACTACCAGTTGGGAGGATAATGGAACTAAGTTGGGGAGGGATATGGAACTACCAGTTGGGAGAGATTAATGGAACTAGCCAGTTGGGAGGTGAATAATGGACTACCAGTTGGGAGGAGATGAATGGAATACCAGTTGGGAGGGATAATGGCACCACTACCAGTTGGGAGAGATAACAATGATCGGAATACCATAGTTGGGAGGCATATAATGGAACTACAGTTGGGAAAGAGAGATACATGAGGACCTAACCAGTTGGAAGACAAAGGGAATATGGACTACCTGTTGGGAGGGATAATGGAAACTCAGTTGGCGAGATAATGATACCCATTTTTCAACATATCAACTAACCATTTGGGGAGGGAAATGGACTACCAGTTGGAGAGATAATGTGGAACTGACAGTTGGGAGGATAATATGGAGACTACCAGTTGGGAGAGATAATGATGAACTACCAGTTGGGAGGGATAATAATGGGAACTACCAGTTGGGAGGGATATGATATGACTACCATGGGACGGGATAATAATGGAACTACCAGTTGGGAGAGTATAATGATGGAACTAACAGTATAGGGAGGATAATAATGGAACTACAGTTGGGAGAGATAATGATGGACTACCAGTTGGGGAGACAATGATGGGATTTTTTACAGGTTGGGAGAGGATAATGATGGAACTACAGAATTGAGGCAGAGACAATTGATGGAACTACCAAAGTTTTTTGGGAGAGATAATGATGGAACTTACAGTTTGGGAGAGACAATGATGGAACTACCAGTTGGAGGGATAATGGAACTACAGTTGAGGAGGGATAAAATGGACTACAGTTGGGAGGGATAATGAATACCAGTTGGGACGAGATAATGGCTGGACTACAGTTGGGTGAAGAGATGATGATGAGAATTACCAGTTGGTGAGAGATAATGATGGAACTACACCAGTTGGGAGAGATAATGTATGGGAACTACAGTTGGGAGGGAACAATGATGGACTACAGTGGGAGAGATAATGCTGGAACTGTTGGGAGAGATAAAATGATGGAACTACAGTTGGGAGGGACAATGATGGAACTACAGTTGGAGAGATAAATGATGGAACTACAGTTGGGAGAGATAATGAATGGACTACATTTGGGAGAGATTAATGAATGGGACTACCAGTTGTGGGAGATAATGATGGTAACTCCAGTTGGGAGAGCAATGATGAACTACCAGTTGGGAGGGATACATGGAACTACAGTTGGGAGAGACATGATGGCACTACCATTGGGAGAGATAATGATGGAACTTACCAGTTGGGAGAGATAATGATGTTGAACTACAGTGGAGAGAAATGATGGAACTACCAGTTGGGAGGGATAATGGAACTACAGTTGGAGAGACATGATGGAACTACCAGTTGGGAGGGATAATGGAACTACCAGTTGGGAGAGATAATGATGGAACTACCAGTTGGGAGAGATAATGATGGAACTACCAGTTGGGAGGGATAATGATGGAACTACCAGTTGGGAGGGATAATGGAACTACCAGTTGGGAGAGACAATGATGGAACTACCAGTTGGGAGAGATAATGATGGAACTACCAGTTGGGAGAGATAATGATGGAACTACCAGTTGGGAGAGATAATGATGGAACTACCAGTTGGGAGAGATAATGATGGAACTTCCCGGTTGGGAGAGATAATGATGGAACTACCAGTTGGGAGAGATAATGATGGAACTACCAGTTGGGAGAGATAATGATGGAACTACCAGTTGGGAGAGATAATGATGGAACTACCAGTTGGGAGAGATAATGATGGAACTACCAGTTGGGAGAGATAATGATGGAACTACCAGTTGGGAGAGATAATGATGGAACTACCAGTTGGGAGAGATAATGATGGAACTACCAGTTGGGAGAGATAATGATGGAACTACCAGTTGGGAGAGATAATGATGGAACTACCAGTTGGGAGAGATAATGTGGAACTTACCAGTTGGGGAGAGATAATGAATGGAACTTCCAGTTGGGAGAGATAATGATGGAACTACCAGTTGGGAGAGATAATGATGGAACTTCCAGTTGGAGAGATAATGATGGAACTTCCAGTTGGGAGAGATAATGATGGAACTACCAGTTGGGAGAGATAATGATGGAACTACCAGTTGGGAGAGATAATGATGGAACTACCAGTTGGGAGAGATAATGGAACTACCAGTTGGGAGAGATAATGATGGAACTACCAGTTGGGAGGGATGGAACCACTACGTTTATCCTTTGAACATTCACATTTCTCCCTACAATGGTCCAACCCTCTGCTGAAGGCTCCGCCCCGATACCCCGTGGCCCCTCTCGCACACATCCCAAGCCCCGGCCCCGGCCCACCTTGAACTCCATAGGAGTGTACTTCTCGTTTTTGGGGGTGGAGCTCCCCTTATAATGCAGGTGGTTGGGGGTCGCCGGGTGGATGACGGTGGATTCCTGGGACTGGCGCTGGCACCGCTGGCAGTAGACGTAGATCACAAAGGTCAGGAGACTGGAGCCAAAGAAACAGGAGACTCCGGTGGCAATAAGGTGAATCAGGCTGAATCCTGGGGGGGAAAGAGGGCAAATGATTGGGGGCGGGGCAAACCCTAATGGGCCAGGATTGGCAAAGAGATGCCAAAACATGACCTGGCACTGCTTCCCTCTCTTATCCCTACCCAGAGACAGGGGGGTCTTCTTTGGGCAGTGCCAATGTAGTGCCAATGTAGTTCCAGTGTAGGCCGACTATCCCCGTAGCGCCAGTGTAGGCCGACTATCCCCGTAGCGCCAGTGTAGGCCGACTATCCCCGTAGCGCCAGTGTAGGCCGACTATCCCCGTAGCGCCAGTGTAGGCCGACTATCCCCGTAGCGCCAGTGTAGGCCGACTATCCCCGTAGCGCCAGTGTAGGCCGACTATCCCCGTAGCGCCAGTGTAGGCTGAGCCACAAAACAATGCCAATGTAGTGCCCCCACTATCTATTCCCCCCCCCCATTATTCTCAAGGGACATTTGAGTGAAGGGACTGTGGGAGGTGCCAGGCTGCGCTCTGTACCCGCCGTATAACCTGCTGCAGGCTGCGCTACTTTCCAGACTGGCAGCAGGAGAGCCCGCGGGTATATTATTATACATGCAAAGCCTGAAATTCACTATTCTTTTTGCACCTGTGTTCCCAACCCCCCAACTCCCAGCCCCCCCACCCAACTCCCCGCCAGCCTGCAGAGATGCTAAACCAGTAATTTATAGGCTCTGAGGGCACAGACTTGGCACTGCCCCCACCCTGCGCGCCAATCCCCATACAGGCATAATAATGTGCCCATTAGAAGCAGACAGAGGATGGGGCGCAGGCTTGGTGGGGTCAGTGAGGCAAGGGGAGTCACGGGGGGGTCAGTGAGTGAAGGGGAGGGTTGCGGGGAGTTGCGGGTAGTTGCAGGGGAGTTGCAGGGAGTTGCAGTTGGACTAAGGATGCGTTACCTCCGCACTCGCTGTTCTCGTCAATGCTGGAAGCCGGCAGGATCACTAGAGAGAGAGGAGGAGAAAGGGTTAAACGGGGACGGGGATAAACCTTAATGCTCCGATTCTCAGGTCACTGCAACCAACCTGGGATTTCATTGTAGATACAGTCACGGAACTGGGTGCTGTTCCCCAGGCACTGGGTGGGCCCCGGGTTGTGTATCTCACAATATCGGTTCCGATACTGAGACCCGTCCTCGTGACACATGCTCCATTCCGACCACTCGGCCCAACCTCCTGTGGGTGAGAAACAGAACCCAGTCAGTCTCTATACCCCCCGACCCAACGTTCTCTGCTTCCTTTGCACGGGGGAGTGTATTTCCTGGTACCCATGTGACTGTCTCTGCTTCCTGTGCACGGGGGAGTGTATTTCCTGGTACCCATGTGACTGTCTCTGCTTCCTTTGCACGGGGGAGTGTATTTCCCGGTACCCATGTGACTGTCTCTGCTTCCTTTGCACGGGGGAGTGTATTTCCCGGTACCCATGTGACTGTCTCTGCTTCCTTTGCATGGGGGAGTGTATTTCCTGGTACCCATGTGACTGTCTCTGCTTCCTGTGCACGGGGGAGTGTATTTCCCGGTACCCATGTGACTGTCTCTGCTTCCTTTGCACGGGGGAGTGTATTTCCTGGTACCCATGTAACTGTCTCTACTTCCTTTGCACAGGGGGGAGTGTATTTCCTGGTACCCATGTGACTGTCTCTGCTTCCTTTGCACGGGGGAGTGTATTTCCTGGTACCCATGTGACTGTCTCTGCTTCCTTTGCACGGGGGAGTGTATTTCCCGGTACCCATGTGACTGTCTCTGCTTCCTTTGCACGGGGGAGTGTATTTCCCGGTACCCGTGTGACTGTCTCTGCTTCCTTTGCACGGGGGAGTGTATTTCCCGGTACCCATGTGACTGTCTCTGCTTCCTTTGCACGGGGGAGTGTATTTCCCGGTACCCATGTGACTAATAAAATGGTGGGGGGGTAATTACTGGACAATATTATCCCACTGGCCAATCCGGGCACACATACAGCCTGACGCTGGATGGAGCCCCCCTGCACTTCCCTTTGGCTCCACCCCCCAATTTCACGCTCTTGGCATGGGGGGTGCAATTGAATTGTGTCCCCCCGTGCGTGGGGCTCATTTTAGCGCAGTTACAAGGGGCCCCTCGTGGCACCGAGTGCTCCTATTCTGCAGCCGCTATACCCTCCTGTGATTGGAGGGTTCGGGGGGCCGGGGGGGGCGACTGCGCTAAACAAACACATTCACTCGGCAGCCATAAAGCGAATGAATCATTTATGGAAGAGCCGTTTCGCCGGCGCTCAGATCCTTCTTTGTTTACTCACAAACAGTCTGATTGAGAGCGTTAAACTCCCTGCGACCCCCCCGGGGGGCCTCAGCCTAATGCGGGGGGGGGGGGGCCAGGAAGCCCCCGCCATCTTGCCTTACTATACACCCCACCCTTACAGCCCCCAATACAGAGATAATGGGGGGCTGTACCCCGGCTGCAATGGAACCTAGGATCCCTGTGTTGCCAGGCAACAGTGCCACCCCCGGTACCCTCGCCACAGGGCATTATTTTACCATAGGGAATTAAACTGGGCGCTGCCCTGGGATATAACTGCCCCCTGGCAGGAACAATAGTAGCCCCACATTAATGCCCTACTGGGGGGTAAATATACCTTCACAGGGGTAAGTGTTACACAGCGCCTCCTCGGTGTGGAGCCCAATACAGATGTCGCCCCCATTGGAGGGTGGGGGGTTGGTGCAGGTCCGAGTCCGTTGGTAATGGCCCCCCCCGCACGTGGCTGAGCACTGGGTCCACGGTGACCAACAGGACCACGAGCCCTTCACTGAAACACATAAAAGAAGGAGATCTGGGTCAGAACCAATAATACCCGGGCGGAACCAGCCGTGACCCAATAACACGGAGTGTCCCATTGTTCCTCACACCTGTCATTGGGACATTGGGACGCAGACGGATCCAGCAATCGGATCAGAACCCAATGCACTTCAGCCTCTAAGGGGCAGCAGAGATCAAGGAAAAGTCATGGGAATGAATGGGGCTCAGTATCAGAACCAGAACCAGGGAGATGGGAATAACCATAACCTTTCCCATTGGGCGGCCATGTGTAAAAAATGCTCCAATGGGAATTGTCGCTATGCCGAGACCCCCAGTCAGGCATTTGGGGTATATAGGGCTGCACTGCTGCTTCCCCTGAATGGTTAATGGAAGAAGGAGGAGCATGAACAGCGCAGTGGGAGGGGCTTTTCACCTGGGCAGGGCTGTAGGAGGGGCTTCTTACCTGGGCAGGGCAGTGGGAGGGGCTTCTCACCTGGGCAGGGCTGTGGGAGGGGCTTCTCACCTTGGCAGGGCAGTGGGTGGGGCTTCTCACCTGGGCAGGGCTGGGGATTGCAGTCCTGATACTCCATGGCCGACCCGGCACAGGGAAGGCCTCCATTCCGGGGTTCCGGGTTGCTGCAGGTTCTTTTCCTGGTGCGGAACCCCAGCTCGCACTCCCGGGAGCAGGAAGACCAACCGCTCCATGGGCTCCACCCCCCGCTGACCGTACGGCCGGGGGTCTTACTGTTCCGCATCAAATCATCCACCAGAGCTGGCGAGACACAATCACAATTAACTACATCTCCCAGCATGCTTAGCTAGAGGGGGGACTGTATATCTATAGCCACAGACACACAGGTGGTTGCTCCATTCAGTGCCCCTGGCAACCAAGGAGTAATTAAGGAGCTAGATGTGCCCCTGTTTACGGAAGCCCCTCCCACACCTGGTTGCTAGGGTCGCCGACCCTAAGCAGTTACAGCAAAAAAAACTCACTGTCCGTCTCGCAGGCCGCAGAACCGTCGTTGGGGCAGAACCGCGTCTCCGTCTTTTTCCTTCCAAACTGCAGGTTGTGGGGGTCGGCGAGCTGCGCGCGGCAGGTGTAACGGAACCGCTGCTCTTGGCGGGCGCCGCCCTGGGTGATATTGACCGGCGTCCACGGCGTCCAGGGGGTATTTCTGCGCACTTCGGGGCAGGGCTCGGAGTTACACGGCCGGAATTCCTGAGCGAGGGGAAAGCAAAGGGTTAAAGGGCAAGTGTACCCTGAAAAGAGGGATCAGTCATTGGTCATTGTGGGTAACCAGCAGGGGGCGCTATGGGCAGGAGGGGCACATACCATGGCACAGCCGGGGCAGGTGTTTCCGTTCTCGCAGGATCGTTGCCGTGAGTGGGTCCCCCCCCCGCAGTCTGAGCTGCACTTAGTCCAAGAGCCCCAGGAGGTCCAGAAGATCGGAACCGGACACGGACTGTTCTCATTGCAGAACCTGCGGAGGGAACATATGTACGTACATAGTCACATGATTACCCCCCCCTTCCCCCCTTGGGGGGCAATCGGGGCAGATAATATCCGGCGTCGCCGCGGTTACACGAGGGAGAAGCAGAAATACGGGGAATTGGCGCAATTTGCATAATATCGATGGAATTAAACGGCTTTTTCCTTCCCGGGCAACGCGGGGTTAAGTGCCGGGAAATTTCTCATTAGGAACCGACACACGGAGGGAATTGTGCCCTTTAATCAGCGGCCGGGGGGGGGGGCATTTCTCTCTCTTATGGAAGGGGGGGCAATGTTAGTGCATCTATGTGACAGCGACTTCTCTTTAACCATTCGCTCCCCGGCGCCGCCATTGTGAATCTGTACATTCTCCCCACAAACCGAATAACTGTAAGGGTGCCGGGAGTTGTACCCCATTGTGTGTATATGGGTGCTTAGACTGCGGGTTGGTCAGTGAGACAATATCAGTTTTGGGGTCACTGTACCCCCAATTAACAGGCCCGGCGTTGCCCCCCTCCTAATAGTTACTGCCTGTGGGGTGTCGGGGAAGTTCCATTTTGGCAAGAAAGTTTCCCCTTGTGGTGGAAGAATAAGATGGCGCTGAGAGGGGTCGGGGGAGTAGGATAGTGGGTGGGACTAGAACAGGGGGAGGGGCGGGGAAGAGTAGGACAGTGGTGGGACTAGACAGGGGGAGGCGGCAGGGAGAGTAGAGAAAAAGAGAGAAAAAGAGAAAAGAAAAAAAAAAAAAAAAAAAAGAAAAGAAAAAATAATAAATAAAAGAAAGAAAAAAAAATAAAAAAATAAAACAAGAAATAAGGGAGAAAAAAGTAGAAGAAAAATGGAAGAAAAAAAGTAGGAAAGGGCAATAGAAGAATAGAAGGAGACAAAAGAAACCAGACCCTAAGATACCCTCAAGAAGCAACCAAAAACCACAGGAAGACAAGAGGCAGTGAGAGGCCGAGAAACAGAAACTGCCCACTTAAAGACCCAGACAGAAACCACCAAAGGGAAAAAATAAAAGACCGAGAGACGACCGGACACCGCACAAAGCACTAGGAAACCAAAAGAAAAAAAATAGATGAAAAGATAAAAGTAACGATAAGGAAAAGGTAACCCACCACGACACACCCAAAACAACCGCAAAACAGTGGGTGGACTAGAACAGGGGGAGGGGCAGGGGAGACGGTAGAAAGTGGGTGGCGCTAGAAACAGGGGGAGGGGAACGGAGACTGCAATCAAACAACAAGCCATCAAGCATCATTTTAACCCGTTCCTCCCGGCTCTGCCCCACGCAGACTCTTCCAACAGCGAGGGGCGGGGTTACTGCACGTCCGCTGCCGAACTTGGAACCCAATCCCACAGGAAGTGCTGCACTGAGCCCACGATGACCATGGAGTCCAACCGCCATTCCTGGGAGCCAGAGAGATTCCCGATTAACTTTCCTTCCTCTTCCAACTGCCCAACTAAGAGGCCATTTTGATGAAATGTCTAAAGCACAATTCATGCAGGAACAGCCCTCTAAAGTTGCTCCATAGCTGTACAGAGAGAATATCCATAAAACTATGGCACATAGGGATTTCCCGCTGTACTAAGCACAATTTAGCAGAAAGCCCCCTAAGTTTGCCATAGCCTGTACCAGTAGAGATACATAAAACTATGCACATCAGGGGATTCCTCTGTACTTAAGCAGATATTCAGACTAGGAACAGCCCCCTAAGTTTGCCCATAGCCTGTAAGCAGAAGATACCATAAACTATGGCACATAGGGATTCCCTGTACCTAAGCACATTCAGCAGGAAACAGCCCCTAAGTTTGCCCATAGCCATGTACAGAGAAGATCCATAAAACTATGCCACTAGGGAATTCCCCTGTATAAGCACAAATTAAGCAGGAAGCAGCCCCTAAGTTTGCCCATAGCCTGTACAGGAGATTAACCATAAAACTATGGCACATAGGGATTTCCCCTGTACTAAGCCACCATCAGCAGGGAACAGCCCCCTAAGTTTGGGCCCATAGCTGTAAGAGAGATACCATAAACATGGCACATAGGGATTCCCCTGTACTAAGCACAATTCAGCAGGAACAGCCCCCTAAGTTTGCCCATAGCCTGTACAGAGAGATACCATAAAACTATGGCACATAGGGATTCCCCTGTACTAAGCACAATTCAGCAGGAACAGCCCCCTAAGTTTGCCCATAGCCTGTATAGAGAGGCTGGCCTGAAATCTTCCTTTTATCTAGATAAAGGGAAGGGGTAACACGCGGCTGTTGGGTTACAACTCCCTGCAATGCCTGCAACTCCCGGTCTGGAGAGAAACTGACAGAGAGAAAATTAAAGGGGAACAAACCCCCTGTTATTGCCCCACTGTACCTGGGGTTTTTATTCTGTGGTTTCAACACTGACATCTTTGCCTGCAGGGCTGCTGGGAGTTGTAGTTTGAGCTGGAGAGGGGCCCCTGGCATACAATTGCCCCTGGGCGCAGGGTTGGTGGGTACGGGGGGCTACAGGCAGCGAATGGGTTCCCGGGGGGAGTGACACAATCACTGCCCAATCCTAAAAGCGACTCAGTACAAAGGGAGCGGCGCAGGGAAAGATCAGAGCGATGGCGGCGCAGGATCAAACGGCCAATCAAAGGCGAGAGAAAAGCACAGATTTGTGCGGCTAAAGGCTCGGAACAAGGGAAAGGCTTATGTTCTGATTAATGGCGCCTCCTGGGGCAGCGCAACGCGGGTCTGCGGAACCAACTGCCAATGGGATCAGCCGGGAATTAGCCCTTAATTGTTAGTTTATTATAAATGATGCAAAATAGTTAATTAGTGCCCCCCCCCAACGGGTCAGAACTGCACACAGAGAGTTACAGTTCCACAGTCCTGGGGGACAGTGTGTATAGTAAGGCAAGGGGGTGTCAGGGAAGGGGCTGTAACTGGGGGGGCAGTGTGAAATAGTAGACAAGGGGGTGTCAGGAAGGGGCTGTAACTGGGGGGGGCAACCGTGTGTATAGTAAGGCCAGGGGGTGTCAGGGGAAGGGGCTGTAAAAACTGGGGGACAGTGTGTATAGTAAAGGCAAGGGGGTGTCAGGGGAAGGGGCTGTAACTGGGGAAGTGTGTTTAGTAAGGCAAGGGGGGTGTCAGGGGAAGGGGGCTGTAACTGGGGGGCAAGTGTGTATAGTAAGGCAAGGGGGTGTCAGGGGAAAGGGGCTGTAACTGGGGGACGTGTGTATAGTAAGGCAAGGGGGTGTCAGGGAAGGCATGGCTGTAACTGGGGGACAGTGTGTATAGTCAAGCAAGGAGGGGTTGTTCAGGCAAGGTCTTAATAGGGGGGCAGCTGTTGTATTACTGGTAAGGCAGGGGGTTGTCAGGAAGGGCTGTAATGGGGGGCAGTGTGTATTAGTAAGCACAGGGGGGTTTTCAGGGGAAGGGGCTGTAACTGGGAGGACAGCTGTGTATAGTAGCAAGGCTGTGGTTGTCAGGGGAAGACTGTAACTGGTGGCGTGTGTATAGATAAGGCAAGGGGCGGTAGTCAGGGGAAGGGGCTTGTAAATGGGGACATGTCTTATAGTAAGGCAAGGGAAGGTGTCAAGGGGAAGGGACTGTTAACTGGGGGGCGTGTTGTATAGTTAACGTGCAACGGGCCGGTTAGCGGGAAGGACTGTCTAACTGTGGGGGAGCATTGGTTCTGATGTAAGCAAGGGGCTCGTTGGGTCGATGTCAAGAAGGGGCTGTAACTGGGGACAGTGTTTATAGTAGGCAGGGGTCTGTGTGTCAGGGGAAGGGGCTGTAACTGGGGGGCAGTGTGTATAGTAAGGCTAAGGGGTGTCAGGGGAAGGGGCTGTAACTGGGCGGTAAGTGATTAATAGTAATGGCAACGGGCTGGTTTTCAGGGGAATGGGCTGTAATTGGGGGACAGTGTGCTATAGTAAGGCTAAGGGCCGGGTGTCGGACAGGGCTGTAACTGGGGAGCAGTGTGCTTATTAGTAAGGCAAAGGGTTGTCAGGGCAAGGAGCTGTAACTGGCGGTCAGCTAGTGCTACTATAGTAAGGCAAGGGGTGTCGGGGAAGGCTGTAAACTCTATGGGGTAAGTGTTGTATGAGTTCAAGTGCAAGATGGTGGGGGAAGGACTGTAAGCCTCACCAGTAGCAGTATTTCCCATAGAGTTGGAAACTAGTACAGGCGCCCCCTGTGTAACTGGAACCACAGACTGAGGGATTGATGGGGAAACAGCAGGGAAGTAACATTTGGCGCGTTTCCCAGAAATCAGTGGGGGGGCTCCAAACTGCCAGGACCCCCCACCTGAGCTGACAGTAAACTGCAAAACTCCAGCATCCCCTGGAACAACACCTCTAGGGCCTTTGGTCCCTCTCCACCCATTTCAGCTTCCTAACCGATGCCCAGTTTGCTCCGTGCGAGGCCCCTCAGTTGCCACAGCACAATTTTCTCTATAGAACAACTCCCTTTTTTTATTTTATTGAAACCCTCATCTAAATGTCTCATATTAAAATTAATTAGTGGCAGTTATTGCCGCCAAACTGCTCCTGATCCAGGGCCCCGGTCCCCAAGTACCATAAGCCCCTCTGGTGCCACAAAGGTGGTTCACTTTATACTGGGCCTAGCTGGGGGTGGGGGGGCAACTGGCAAAAGTCAGGCTATGGGACCCAATTGGGCCGGGGGCTATAGGGCACCCACTGGGCCGGGGGCTATAGGGCACCCTATCTGGGCCGGGCCTATTATCGGCACCCACTGGCAAGATAGGCTATAGGGCTATCCCATGTCGCAGGTGGGCTATAGGGGCACCACTTGGGCAGGGGCTATAGGGCCACATCATGAGCAGGTGGCTTATTAGGTTAGTAGCGGCATCACTGGGCAGGGCTATAAGGGCCCACTGGGCAGATATATAGGCACCCACTGGTCCGGCCGGCGTATAGGGCACCCAATGGCCGCGGGCTATAGGGCACCATCTTGGGGCCGGGGCTAATCGGGCACCCCCCACTGGGCAGGGGGCTATAGGGCACCCACTGGGCAGGGGCCTAGTGGGCCACCCACTGGCGCAGGGGGCTATAGGCACCACTGGCCGTGGGGATTATAGGGCCAACCACTGGGCAGGGGGCGATGGCACTGAGGTGCCTGGTGCGTTTAAATAGGATATTTCCTAGGTCTGGCACCCTTAAGCTCAGGGGGCAAACTGTGGCGATTTGGGCACATTTGATTACCGGTCCTTTTAAGCCACACCACTGGCACAAGCCTATGCCCGTGGGCGCTTTGTGAGGCAGAGACACCGGGCGCCTCTGGGATTTTATTTTATTTGGAGAAACCGCAATCAGCCCCTCCCGCAAACTGTTGGAAATTAGAATATTCTGCTTATTAAATAAAATAAGAAAAAAAAGTTGGTCATTCCCGCTAAACGGTTATGTTTATAATCACGTACCGCGCGGAACGTGCCCCCGCAAGAGTGCCCCCCCACACACTGCAGCTGCGCTAATCTGCTCTCTCCAGCCAAAGGTGGGGCAGATTACTCTCTTACTGGGGGGTCTGGTGATCCAAATGTTACAATGGTGCAACTGCCAGAGATCGGCGAATCACCAGCGCGACGGGGGGTGGGCCGCCTATTATCAGGCGCAATTCAAACCCCCCCGACAACAAGTGACGGGTGGAACATTAGGTGCCACACGACTGTCGTCTAATGTGGGTAACCTTTCCCTCTCACAAAACATATAGAGCCCCCCCATACAGTATGCATATTATATAGAGCCCCTCCCTACAGCCGATTATTATAGAGGCCCCCCCATTACAGCCATTATATTACGAGCCCCCCCAAATTATAGAGAGCCCCCCATACAGCCCATTATATAGAGCCCCTATACAGCATTATATAGAGCCCCCCCATACAGGCTTCATTACATAGAGCCCCCATACAGCCCATTGTATTAGGAGCCCCCCATAACACAGCTCTCAGCCCCCAGCAATACAGTGCCCACCATTATATAGAGCCCCCCATACAGCACTCATTATATAGAAGACCCCATACAGCTGTCCTTATTTATGATAGAGGCCCCGATCATAACTATGTTACTCCATATACTATAGTAAGCCCCATACAGTATCTATTCCTTATAGGCCCCGCAATATCAGCTCTTATATATATAGAGCTCCCCCCATACACCACCTGATGTTAACTATAGATGCTTACAGCATTATAACAGGCCCTCAGTACAGACCCATTTATATAGAGCCCCCTATTACAGCTCATTATATAGAGCCCCCTCCATACAAGCCCATTAATATAGAGCCCCCCACCATACAGCCCTATTATTATAAGCTCCCCCTATACAGCCCATTATTATAGCAGCCCACCCCACTACAGCTCATGTAGAGCCCCCTCATACAGCCCATATTATTAGAGCCTCCCCATACATGGATCATATGGATAGACACCCCCCGATACAGGCTTCATCATTATATAGAGCCCCCCATACAGGCTCTGTAATCCTTATCTAGAGCCCCCCATTTACAGCGCCTATTCTATCGAGCCCCCCATACAAGGCTCATCTATTATAGAGCCCCCTCCATAGCAGGCCCTAATGATACTAATACCCATACAGCCACACCACTTTCTATATCAGAGCCCCCCATACAGGCCATTATTATCCCCGCCCCCCATACAGCCCACATCTTATTAGAGCCCCCCTCATACAAGTCTATTATATATGAGCCCCCCCATACAAGCCTATATAGAAGCCCCCCCATACAGCTCTATATAGAGCCCCCCCCATTACAGCTCTTAGTTATAGAGCCCCCCATACAGCCCTTCATATATAGGCCCCCCCATACAGTTAGAGCCCCCAGTACAGTCTCATTGTCATTTATAGAGCTTCCCCCCATATACAAGGCCCGATCTGCCCATATATTAGAGCCCCCCCATACAGCCCCCATCTATATAGAGCAACCCCCGACCCATGACTTAACACAGCCAGTAGATAGGACGACTCGGGTCCGTCACGCTGGGAAAGATATTTATTCAGATGCCCCCCCCAATTAACAGGCCCACGTATATATAGAGTCCCCCGACTGATACTACGCTCTGCGTATATCTGAGGAGGCCCCTCCGCCCAATAAGCTCACTTTATCATAGAGTCCCCCCATAAGCGCAGCTTCTCATATATAGCCCCCCCCATACAGCTTATCCCCCGCATACAAGTCTCATGTTTAGTATAGGCCTCCCAACACTTCATATATGAGAGGCCCCCCTACAGCGCCTATTGTGTCGACCCTCCCTTACAGCTCTATTGATTATAGAGCCCCCCCAATCCAGCTCATTATATAGGAGCCCATACAGCCTCATATATATAGAAGCCCCCACCGATACAGCTCATTAGGTATAGAGCATCCCCCCATACAGCTCACCTATGACAGGTAGCCCCCATACAGCCTTATCATCGAGAGCCCGCCCATACTCAGCCAATTATTATCAGTAGCCCCCTCATACAAGTTGCATTCAGAGCCCCCCATAACAGCCTCGCAATCATTGTATATAGGAGTCGGTTCCTCGGCCGCCACTTACATAGGCTCATCTCATTAGAAATGACGCCCCCCGCGCATACAAGGCCCCTGATATAGAGCCCCCCAATAAGCAGGTCTCATTAGAGCCCCCCCATACAGTCATTAATAAGCCCCCCCATACAGCCATATAAGCCCCGCACGCCATACCACGCCCGGGACTTAAGCCCCCATACAGCTCATTAATGGAGCCCCCCATTACAGCTCATTAGAGCCCCCCATACAGCTCATTATATTAGTTCCCCCCATACAGCCCATATATAGAGCCCCCCATACCAGTCATTAGAGTCCCCCCACTATCAGCTCATTATTAGAGCCCCCCCATACAGCTTGTATAGTGAGAGGCCCCCCATAACAGCCTCATTATATTCAGAGCCTCCGGCCATGACAGCTCCTTACTACGGCCCCCCCATACAGCCCATATGTAGTTATAGAGGCCCCCCCGATGTATCAGGTCATATATAGAGCCCCTCCCGATCATCCTTCTATCTATAGAGCGCCGCCATTACAGTCCCCATTTATAAGTCCCCGCCATCTACAGCTTCCGATTAGTTATAGCAGCCCCCGCGATACCAGCTCGCGATGTAGTACTAGAGCCCCCACTACAAGCGCCAATGATCATAGAGTCCCCCCGATAAGTCATAGGAGCCCCCCCCATACAGCTCATTATATAGAGCTCCACCCATACACCTGGATGATATAGGAGCGCCCCCCATACAGCGTGCGTGTTGATTAGTAGCCCCATTATATAGAGCCCCCCCATTACAGCTCTTATATAGAGCCCCCAACAGTATTATATAGAGCCCCCATACAGCATTATATTTGAGGAAAGCCCCCCATACAGCTCATTATATAGAGCCCCCCCATACAGCTCATTATATAGAGCCCCCCCATACAGCTCATCGTAGTATAGAGCCCCCCGATTACAGATCATTACTATAGGAAGCCGCCCATCAGGCCGATTATTAGAGTACTCCCCTCCCCCATACAGCGTCATTGATATAGAGCCCCCCATCTACCAGCTCATATATACGCCGCCCCCCATACAGCCATTATATAGAAGCCTCATTACAGCTCATTATATGCAGAGCCCCCTTACAGCTCGACTATATAGAGCCCCCCCATAAGCTTATATAAGGCCCCCCAGTACCAGATATTAGTATAGACCCCCCCAACAGCTCATTATAAGCTCCCATACAGCTCATTAATCAGAGCCCCCCTACAGCTCATTATACTAGAGCCCCCCCCATTACAGCTCTATATATAGAGCCCCCATACAGCTCAGGTATCATGAGGGCCCCCCATACTTCTATCTGCAAACATAGATTACACAAATACATGTAATTTTACATCCACATCTGTTGCAGTCGGAGCGACTTTTACAGACTGACAGTTGCATTTAGACGCAGGAAGAAATCTCAGCAAATTGGGCCAATGAGGAAAGAGAACTCTCTGGGGGATACTAGGTGGGGGTGCTGGGCAGTAACATAGGGGTGCAGCCCCCCCATAGGGTATAGGAAGGGCGATGGCTTGGCAGCCTCGGGACAAGTGAGCTTGTGGGCCAGAAATCAGGAAGAGAATGAATTAGTTCCGCGGGTGTGTAACCAACCCATATGGCCCGGCAGCTGAGCTCCTCCCTCTGCTGAGCTGGGATTGGGGGCAGGGGGCACAGGAAGACAGAAACCCAACGCAAGTTGAAATACACCGTCCCTAATAACCGATACCCCTTGTGGTAGCTCGATCTGTAAGGCTGCGTCTGCGAGCCAGCGACGTCATATGGTTAACCAAAATTCCCTATTGTTGTTTATTTTTGCTTCTTGTGATTTTATTTCCTGCCCCAGTTTCGCCAATCACTGTGTGTGTGTGAGTCACATGGTACAACCCAAATATAACCCTTCCCTGGCGACTGCTGGTTCTGACTCCTGATACAGCTTATTAAAGAATATTCTAACGTGGGGTCGTCGTGAGTAGCAGATTTTGGGAATTCCCACGGGGTCTCATTGTTCTTTCATGACAACAACAAGTGAGGAACCGAAGGGGACAAAAAGGAGTTAAGCTTTCCCATCAAAGGAACGGAATTGAAAGTTAAGGAATGGTGCCCCCCCCCCCATGTAATGTGTCCCTCGGCCAGCAGCTTGCACTCTGTTAACTCTAGTACTGTCAGGCACGGGGGAGTGTATTTCCTGGTACCCGTGGACTGTCTCTGCTTCCTTTGCACGGGGGAGTGTATTTCCGGTACCCGGTGTGACTGTCCTCTGCTTCCTTTCACGGTGGGTTGTTTTCTTGTACCCGTTGTGACTCGTCTCTGGCTTCCTGTGCACGGAGTGTACCTGCCGGGTGTGACTGCTCTGCTTCCTTTGGCACGGTGGAGTGTATTCCTGGTACCCTGACTGTCTCTCTTCCTTTGCACGGGCTGAGGTTATCCTGTACCGTGTGACTGTCTCTGCTTCCTGTGCACGGGGGAGTGTTATCCTGGGTACCCGATTGCTGACTGCTCTGCTTCCTTTGCACGGGGAGTGTATTCCGTACTGTGACGTGTCTCTTGCTTCCTGTGCCGGGGGGGAGTGTATTTCCTCGTACCGTGTGCACTGCTCTGCTTTCCCTTTGCCGGGGAGTGTATTTCCTGGTAAAATTACCATGTGACTGTCTCTGCTCCTGTTGCAAGGGAGGTGTATTTCTACTGTTCCTCACTTGTGACTGTCTCTGTCGCTTCCGTTTGCACAGGAGTGTATTCTGTTACCAGTGTGACTGTCTCTGGCTTTCCTTTGCACGGCCGGGCATGTATCTTTCCTGGTACCCATTATATAGCTTCCTTGCAACCAGGGAGGTGATTTTCTCCGGTGACTTCGTGTGAGCGTCTGCTCCTGGCACGGGGAGGTGTATTTCTGGACCCGTGTGAGCTGTCTCTGCTTCCTTTGCCGCGCGGCGGGAGTGTTATTTCCCCCGCGTACCCGGGTGAATGTCTCGTGCTTCTGCGTCGCACTGGGGGGGAGTTTATTTCCTTCGTCACCCGTGTGACTGTCTTGCTTTTTCCTTTGCACGGGGAGTGTATTTCCGGGTCGCCGCTGTGGACTGTCTGCTGCTTCCTGTGCCGCGAGATTTGCGCTGCGGGTACCCGTGTGACTGTCCTCTGCTCCTTTGCACGGCTGGGTGTAGTATCCCGTACCCATTTGTGACTGATCGTCTGCTTGCCTTTGCAGGGGGAGTGTATTTCCTGGTACTCACCAAACTCCACCAATACAGCTGAAACCAACAAATCCCCCCCAGAGGGGTAGAAGCTTCAGGTAGGATGAGGCAGCGTTGGAAGTTTAATGTATTAAAGGTGAACTAACAGCATTGTCAGACCTGGCTGCGAGTAACTCTGCTGTACAGCAGCCCAGTGCAGGTCATGTGACACAGGGCGGGACCCTAACAAACCCCCCCATTCGGTAACACTGCTGCCCGGATATAAGGTTCGAGTAGTGACCGTTACACTTACCGGGAACAGTTGGCGATCTCTATCCGCGTCCCGTCGCAGTCCCGCCCCCCGCAGCGCGGCAGGGGGTTGTCGCAGACCCGTGGGAACGGGCACAGGCCGAAGAGCCCCGTCGGGGAGTGTTTGGCACGGTCCAGGACGCCAAGCCCAGCCTCCCCACGGTCGGTTCTCTATCTGCAAAGCAAAAGGTGATTGGCGCGGTCAGGCCGGTCAGGCCTGCTCCACGGGAATATTGGGCCCCTTGGGCAGAGGGCCCCACCAAACAAGGTAAAACGGGGACCCATTAAAAACACCCAATATGTAACCCCACTCATGACCCACCAAGCCCCTTCCAAATTGCCACTTCATCTTGGGGCGCACTTTCTCGCCATAGCGTCCCCCAGTTGCAGCTAAGCCAACCTGTGCACCGCCCCCAGTTGCAGCAGCCAAACCCCGCCCCCCCAGTACAGCAGCCAACCCGCGCGCCCCCACTACAGCACGCCAACGCCCGGTCCCAGTGCCGCAAGCCAACCCGCCCCCAGTGCAGCAGCAACCCCGCCCCCGCAGTTGCAGCAGAACCCCGTCCCCCAGGGCAGCAGCCAAACCCGCCCCCAGTGCAGCAGCCAACGCAGCCAACCCCGCCCCCCAGTGCAGCAGCCAACCCCGCCCCCCCCTCAGTGCAGCAGTCCAACCCGCCCCAGTGCAGCGCCAACCCGCCCCCCAGTTGCAGCAGCCAACCCGCGCCCCCCAGGTGCAGCAGCTCAACCCCGCCAGGGCGTGCGAGCAGTTGCCAGACCGCCCCCCAGTGGCAGCAGCCAACCCCCGCCCCCAGTTCGTGCCAGCAGCCAACCCCGGCCCGCCCCAGTACAGCAAGCCAACCCGCCCCCCGAGTACAAGCAGCAACCCGCCCCCAGTGCAGCAGCCAACCCCCGCTTCCCCCCAGGGCAGCAGCCAACCCCACCCCCCAGTTGCAGCAGCCCAACCCCGGCCCCCCCCAGTGCAGCGCCAACCCCGCCCCCAGCTGCTAGAGACCAAACCCCGCCCCCAGTGCAGCAGCCAACCCGCCCCCAGTGAGCAAAGCCAACCCCACCGCCCCTCAGTGCAGCAAGCCAACCCCGCCCCCCACTGTCATGCAGCCCAACCCCGCCCCCAGCTCAGCAGCCAACCCCGCCCCCAGTGCAGCAGCCAAACCCCGCCCCCAAAGTACTAGCAGCTAACCCCGCCCCCGCGGTGCATAAAACCCCCCCCGGCCAGCAGCGCAACCCCGCCCCCCATGTACAGTTAGGGGCCACTCACCGGACAACTCAGAGTGTTTCTGGGCCCAGTGATATAGTGCGGGTAAGCTTAAGGTGTGCAGCGCTTCTTCTTACTGTCCCAGCCGCAGTAGGGGTCCCGGGCCCCCAGGCGGTCGCTGGCGACCCGAGAGAGACAGAAGTAATTAATATATATATATATTTGTACCGACACAAGTTCCCCCTTGGAACATGACAAGTCGACAACATGATTTAAGTGCGCCTTGGATCTGCTAGATCGCGTTTCTTGACTGGAGTCTTGAGCACCGTCCTCCTGAGCATGCTGGGAGCTGTAGTTCCCTAAGCTGTAAGGGCTGAGCCCCCCCTTGGGTTACTTTTCCCTAGTTTGTGACTTGCGAAGACAGATCGGATTACTCTGTGCCCACTTCATGGGGCCGCCGGCAGCCTACGGCTGTTCACACGCCGCGGGCGGCAGATGAAACGAGCCGCCCTAATGGGCTCAGGAGGCGCACACTGGCCCCTTCATCCCCCGCTCTTCTCCTGCGCCTGGTTTCCGAGAACGCGTTAAAGGGCATAGTGCGCCGCATAGACACAGCAGCGCTCGCCCTCCTTATAATAGGCTATACTTGTGTGTTTAGCTTCCCCCCGCTTGCGGCCGCCATCAGGCCAAATGTTACACAAAGCTTTCTCTGTGGCCCCTCCGTCTGGCTGCACAGGCCCCCCAGTCAGGGCCCAGTCAGGGGCGGGAGGGCCCCGGCTCCCAGGCACAGGGCACAAAGGGCCCATTCAGCCGAGACACTGGGGAAGCTGCAACGGGATCTGCGCCTTCCAGTGGGTGGGCAAGCCGTTTTATCATAATACCCCACGCATCCCAGACCGGGCTTTAACTCCCTCCTTACCCTCCTCGCCGGCTAACTCCCTTACCTGCTGGCTTTAACCCCTAACCTGCCGAGGCTTAACCGCCTTCCTGCCAGGCTTAACCCCTTCCCTGCCAGCTTAACCCCTTCCCTGCCGGCTTAATCTCTTACCTGCCGGCTTAACCCCTTCCCTGCTGGCTTAATCTCTTACCTGCCATCTTAACCCCTTCCCTGCCGGCTTAATCTCTTACCTGCCATCTTAACCTCTTACCTGCCGGCTTAACCCTTTCCCTGCCAGCTCCCATCTGCGCTCCGGCAGCTTGACCCAGGGTACCTTCACTGATTCGAGTTATACATGTGAACCCACTTGCCCCTCTCTCCTAGGAAGGCTTGTTACCATGGATACAGAGGTTCCACCCACAGACACTGTGTGTTTTGCCCCCATTTACCCCCGTGACATTCCCAAGTGAGCCTCCCAGCGCTGGCACAGGGGGTATTTCTGGCATTTTGGGCTCCACCTCAGATAAAATGCCCAAAGCTTCCCGTGTGCCCAGTGGGGCATGGTGTATGGTGCTGACAAAAGGCAAGTGTCTATCTCAGAAGCTGCAAGACATGGGAACAAGCTGCCTTTGACACATTTATTTGCGGAGGTTGCAACTTGTCTTCGCGGAGCCAAAGGATGAGCCCTCTTTATTCAGTGCTTCGGCCCCGGGGCCGATTACAGTGAGGGTGGGGATCCGCAGAATTCAGAGGCAATGAGCCAACGGTCCCCCTGAGTCCGAGAGGAAAATCAATATCTTTTTGTGGTCGCTACCATTTAAGCCAATTGGGTTGAGGGACCCCCATCCTCTTATGGGGCAAGATACGGCTGGATCTCCAATGGCCCCCCCCTACGCCGACTGTGGGGCCCCTACTACTAATCGAATGATATAACCTGTCAATTAGGCGTCGGTACCCTGCCCATGTACTGAACCCCAGCACCCCAATATGGGCTCAAGGCCACAATTACACAGGCACTGAGAGACAGACAGACAGAGAGACACACACAGACAGACAGTGAGAGACAGACAGACACAGATAGTGAGAGACAGCATCAGATAGTGAGAGACAGACACAGATAGTGAGAGACAGACACAGACAGTGAGAGACAGACAGACAGACACAGATAGTGAGAGACAGACCACAGAATAGTGAGAGACAGACAGACAGACACAGATAGTGAGAGACAGTACACAGATAGTGTAGAGACAGACACATATATGAGAGAAGACACAACAGTGAGAGACAGGACGACAGGGACACAGATAGTGAGAGACATACACAGATAGTGAGAGACAGGACAGACAGACACAAGGATAGTGAGAGACGACACAGATAGTGAGAAGAGCAGACACAGGTTAGGTGAAGATAGACAGACACAGATAGTTAAGAGACAGACAGAAGACACAGACTAGTTGAGAGACAGACCACAGATGGTAGTGGAAGACAGACACAGATAGTGAGAGACAAGACACAGATATGAGAGCAGACACAGATAGTGAGAGACAGACACAGCAGTGAGAGACAGACACAGGATATGAGAGACGACCACAAGAGGTCATGAGAGACAGACAGACGACAGATCAGTGGGGAGAGACAGACAGACCAAAGATGAGAGACAGGACACAAGATCATGAGAGACAGACCACACGAGTGAGAGACAGACAGACATCAGATAGTGATGAACAAGACAGACCAGAAGATTAGTGAGAGACAGACACACACCAGTGAAGAGGACAGAGCACAGATTAGGTGAGAGGACAGACAGACAACAGATAGTGCCAGAGAAGCAGATCAAGATAGTGAGAGACAGACACAGATTAGTGAGATGAAAGACACACACAGTGAGAGACCAGACACACATGAGAGACAGGACCCACACACAGTGGAGACCAGACCACACACAGTGAGAGACAGACACACACAGTGAGAGTCAGACACACACACAGTGAGAACAGACACACATACACAGGTGAGAGACAGACACACACTAAGTGAGACAGGGACATACAGAGTGAGGAGACAGACCACACCACAGCAGAGAGACAGACACACCTCAGTGAGAGGACAGACACACACAGCTGAGAGACAGGACACACACAGTGAGAGACAGGACACACATCAGCGAAGACAGACAACACAGTGAAGAGACAGACACACCAGCGAAAGACGAACAACCCGATAGTGAGAGACAGACACAGATAGTGAAGACAGACACAGACAGTGAAGACAGACAGACAGACACAGATAGGGAGGAGACAGACACATAATAGTGATAGTACAGAAAAGTCAGTCAGAGACAGGACAGACAGACAAGATACGTGAGAGGCAGACACAGATGTTGTAGAGTGACAGAGTACCGAGACAAGACACAGATTAGGTGAGAGACAGACACGATAGAGTGAGAGAACAGACACAATAGTGAGAGACAGACAGACCACAGATAGTAAGAGACAGACAGACAACACAGATAGTGAGAGACCAGACGACAATAGTGCGAGACAGACACAGACAGGGAGAGACAGACAGACAACGCACAGATTAGTGAGCAGACAGGACACAGATAGTTGAGAGGACAGATCACAGACAGTGACGAGTACAGACAGACAGACACAGATATGAGAGACGGACACAGATAGGTGAGAGACAGCAGACAGAAAGTATGAGTGAAGTCAGACCACAGATAGTGAGAGGACAGACACAGATAGGTCGAGCAGGACTCAGCACAGACCAGCATGAGTCAATAGTCAGACAGACCGATACAACATGGATTGGTGTAGGAGACTCCTGAAGCACAGATAGTGAGATGTAACAACACATGGTCATAAGTGATCGTGTACTCAGACGCACACCATAAGGTAGGAGCGCTGAGACCACACACAATCGCCAAGCATCGTAGATCGACACGGACCAGATAGGTGAGGACAACATCTAAGATACGGAGAGACAAGACACAATATGACGAGACAGACATAGTACACATGATAGTCGAGAGACAGACAGACAAAGGATAGTGAGACGACAGAATCAGATAGTGAGAGCAGACCACAGATAGTGAGAGACAGACAGACCCACAGATAGTGAAGAACAGACAGAACAAATCGACTCAGTTCGACACGAGACAGACCACTCATAGATGACTCCTAGACACAGATAGTGAGCGACCGACAAGACAGATCATCAGTAGTATTCCGAGCACAGACACTGACACAACGGACTTAGTGAGAGGACAGACACGCGTGATCAGTTCGAGAGACAGACACACACAGCGTGAGAGACCAGACACGCACAGTGAGCAGCCAGACCAGAACACACTACAGCGAGAGACCATGACCACACATCCCAGTGAACGTTCAGCAGTATCACACACCGATGTCGAGCAGTTCAGACACTTAAGCACATATTATGAGCTAGACCACCACACTCAGCTGAGAGATCATCGTACACCACACCAGTCGAGCATCTAGATCAGGACAGAGTGAGAGCACAGACACACACATCTGCTCGCACGAACGACAGACAGCACTGCAGTTCCGCACGGAGCACAGACGCACGAGAACTCAGCAGATTGGACACGCGACATCTACTACAGTGCAGAGCAGCACGATCACCATCCTTCCGCCGACGAGACAGACCCTACACGCACAGTGAGAGACAGACACACACAGCGGCAGAGTCTACGACCCAGCAGCTGCCGGAGTAGACACATCGCACCACATCGAAGAACCAGACCACAGCTCAAGTGAGACATGGAACATCAACCACAGCGAGAGACAGACACTCACACCAAGCGAGATGGACACCTCAACAGCGAGTAGCACACATTATCACACAGCGAGCATGCACCACACCACACACGGCAAACCCCATGACACAACGCGACGCTAGACCAGACCACACTCAGTGAGAGAGCTAGACACACACAGCCGAGAGACAGACACCAACAGCGATGAGACAAGGACACACACAGCGAGAGACAGACACACACAGCGAGAGACAGACACACACAGCGAGAGACAGACACACACAGCGAGAGACAGACACACACAGCGAGAGACAGACACACACAGCGAGAGACAGACAGACAGCCGTGGGCAGAGAGAACATTCCTGTTTGTGCTGCTGATACAGAAGGGATTGGACGGAACCAAAGGCCACAATTTCCCACCAATCTGTAACAGAAGGACCTGCCCCCCCGGGGTCCGAGTGCCACAGACACGTGGCAAATAAAACAAAGATCGGGCAAGAGCTGTCTCATTAACCACCAACAATCAGCCGGTCGGCGCCAGCGCGTGCCATTTACCAGAGTGACAGATACTGCCATCCCAGTGCCCATTGTACCAGAGTTGCATCCCAGTGCCCATCTTGGTGCCATCCCAGTGCCCTCATACCCAGGGTGCCATCCCAGTGCCCTCATACCCAGGGTGCCATCCCAGTGCCCACGTACCCAGGGTGCCATCCCAGCGCCCACATACCCAGGGTGCCATCCCAGTGCCCAGCGTACCAGTCGGTGCGCATCCAGTCCGCCACATACGCCAAGGGTGCCATAGCTAAGCGCCCACATTACCGAGCGGTGCCTCACAGTGCGCCCACGACCGCAGCGGTGGTGTCCATTTCCCCTTCACGATACCCAGTCCGTGGTGCCATTCCAGTCGCCCGACGTTCCCCACGGGCTTGCCATCCCAAGTGCCCACCATTTACCCAGGGTGTCCATGTCCCAGTTGCCCACTAGCCTGCCTGCGCCCTCATTCATTTCTTTCCACCTCTCGCACTCGAGCCATGCGCCCACCTGCTGCCCCCACCCTATATAACTGTTAGAGTTGTCGGTCCACAAACGCTGGTGCGTGCTACTGTTTAACCTCATACTCCCACGACAATCCTGGGCTGTTCTCTTTCCCATGGTCTAGCACAGGGAGGTGTGGGCCCCACTAACAATAAGCCCCAATCTGTCTCTCTACAGTCCTATTTCATGGGTCTGCCTCTCTTTCCCTACTGGCCAAGTAGCTTTGCCCCCATGGGATTAATAGGTAACGAGAGCAGCGCTCTGTGGGCCAGAGCCAGCAGTAACAGTAGGAGGGGAACATTTGGCCACTAGAGGGAACTCTTGCACCTTCAAAAGTCTCCCGTCCCAGGTCCCATTGAATGCACGGTGGATCCAGGAAAGTACGCCCACCTCCAGCCCAATCATAGGAGACGAAGACTGAGTTCCTAGCGACTTCCGCCCTTCTGTAATCGCTCCCATGTCCTTTCCCGTGCACTGCTAGCAACTGGTAGTGCTGCTTGATCGCCTCTATCCACCAAGCACTGTAAAAGTATAACTTAGTAAAATTTATAAAACACTGCGTGCAACACAAGTAGTTGGCTTTTTGTTTGTTCCCCTTGCTTCACATATATCCCTACTCCACCTGCTCTCCATCATTCAGAGCTGTCCCATTGGCCATGCAGGGGTGGCAACAAGTCACATGGTCTCTCAGGAAGTACATCCCCCATGTAATTATAGTAATGTTCTCCTGCTATACCTCTAAAAACAGTTACAATATAATCGGCACATCTATGACACTTTTTCGCATCTCTGGTCTTTCTTAATTCATATTTTCTCTACTATGCTTTCTGAATTACTCTCTATAACGTCTTTCTTCTGACTCCTTCTTCCCCTACATGCGCGGGGGGGTACCAACGTGACCCCGCGCGGCAGGGCCAACTGCTCCTGGTGAGCGCTACCAACTCTGACATGTTAATGTTAATTATACAGTTATCTTTATTCTCTAATTTAGGCCCTCGTCTTTTTATATTCCTGTGCTTCTTTTTTTTTTTTTTTTTTTTAAAAAACGCCACTGCCTTGGTGCCTAGGTTGTACGTTGGCTACCCTTAGCAACAAGAAATTCAAATGGGAGAAGTATGCTGAACCGAAAAGCCTATATAATCATAAAGCCACCAAATAATAATACTAAATAAAGATCGCCAAGAACCATCTGGCACAGCTTTGCTCCTCAGACAAAGCCATATCTCTACATTACATAATAAGCCATTCCATCACTAATGAGGCAATGGTAACAGCGCATATTGAATCCATGGCCAAGCTCGTGTGAACTTTATCGTGGGCTGCCTCACCGCGGTATACCGCAGCGCTGCTGAATGTGGCGCGGCTAGCGCCCTGTGCGCCAGTGCTTTCATTAACAGAGCTAATCCCCCGTTGTTTTTCTTATCGGCGGCCCCAGTCTGTGATCTCCGGCCCGGCGCGTTGCGCTCAGGCGGTGCTCGGGCCGGCTTGTATAAATCACGCTCTGTAACCTACAGGCGCCGGGCGCTGACAGCCAGATTAGTGCACCGAGGGCCGGCTCTGCCGGGCCCTATTTATTCTGCGCCGAATGGATTTCACCTGAATCCAATACGCCCGGGAATTCAAGCAGGTCTTCTACAAAGCCAGAAAACCTTGTTGGATGCTACGAGGCGGAATCTGTGATACTTCCGAACTTTCAAGCAACGCGACTCAAGACCCACCCGTCTCAATTGGTAGCAGCCGACTGGGGGCTAGATAAAGCCTGTCGCTACCCAAGCCATAAATTCAACCTCGCCACATTAGAGACTGCACTAAAGCGCGATTGCAGCCTTCTTACTCATCTTGGTACCGCCACCCAGAACCGTGCTAGGTCCAGACTGAGGGCCCAAAATAGTGCACCGCAGATTCCAGTAGCCCGCCAGAGGCACAACAGCCCCACCTCAGCCTCATATACAATGGACGTGAGCTGTGTCATCTGTGGCACACTCGCCCTTACAGCTCCACCTGGTCACTTCCTCAGTACCCAGATGGCCACATAACTAGCCCCCCCCCCCAGGGCCCCAATAGATATATGTGGGACCTGTCGTGTGCCACCTTACAGCCGCCCCCCTCTCGGCTCTCCAGTTCCCAGTTGCCATGAGCGCCCACAACATCACCCCCCCCTCAGTTGTCTCCAATAAATAGTGACTGTCTTGTGGCACTTCTTACAGCTACCCTCCCTCGGGCTACTCCTCAGTGTACTCCAGAGCGCCCAAAGACAGCTCGCCCCAGCTCAATTCTCATATATATTTTAATAGCTTTGATGTGTCTTTAGGCATGCTCTACTCAGCTCCCCTCTCCTCTCCTCCTCCCCGGTCCGGTTATTTTCCCCAGTCCCACCCCCACTCGGAGGCCAACTCAACTAGCCCCCTCCCCTCTGTCATCCAGCCGTGTCCCAAGTTATAATAGTGTCACCTGCGTCCTGCTCACCTTACAGTCCCCCCCCCTCCGGCTATTCATTCCCCAGTACCAGGAAGATCTAAGAATACAGGCCCCCCCCCTCAGCCGCTTCAAATAAATAGTGATCCTGTCTCTCGTGGCACTCTCTTCACAGCCCGCTCTCCCTGCGATTTCCCTCTAGTACCCCCACGAGGCACTACAATCCAAGCCCCTCCCGCCCACCTTATATCATACGTTGAGTGCTTCTTGTGGCACGGCCTTCCGTACAGCCTCCCCCTCTCATGCGGGGCCCGTCCTATCTCTACGCTTACGCCCTAGGAACGGCACCATCAACGAGCCTCGCTCCCGCTCAGCCCCTAACTAAATTTAGTGTGATGTCCTGTTGCCGGCCACCTTACAGCTGCCGCCCCCCCGTCCCGGCATTCCCGAGCTACCAAGTCAGGCACAACAGCCCCCCCCTCCAGCCCAATAATAGTGACTGCTCTGTGGCACCTGTACAGGCCCCCCCTTCGCGATTCCCCAGTACCCAGATGCACAAAACTCCAGCCCCCATGTCCATCCCAAAGATAGTGCACGTCTTGTGGACACCGTTTACAGGCCCCCCCTGTGCTACTTCCCAGTTACCCCGAGGCACAATACAGTCTGCCCCCCATGCCCCCGACACTACAATAGTATGACTGCTTGTCGGCACCTCTCCACGCCCCTGGCCTTTCCCAGTACCAGAGGCACGAAACCACCCCCCCAGCCCAATTATAAATGCATTTGACCTGTTTCTTGATGGCACCTTAACCAGATGCCTCCCCCTGCTATCTATCTTCCTTGTACCAGAGGCGACAAACCCGGCTCCCCCCAGCCCCCTAATAATATGAGTTGTATGTCGTGTGGCACCTTACAGCCCCCCCTGGCATTCCCAGTAACCCAGAGGCACAACAGCCCCCCCCCCAGCCCAATAAATGTGACTGTTCTGTGCACCTACGCCCCCCCTGGCGATTCCCTAGTAAACCCAGAGGCACAACGACAGCCCCCCCAGGCCCTCAATAAATAGTGGACGCGTGTGGCACTTACAGCCCCCCGGCGAGTCCCAGTACCCAGAGGCACCAAACAGCCCCCCAGCCCAATAAATAGTGACTGTCTTGTGGCACCTTACCAGGCCCCCTTGGGCATTCCCCAGTACCCAGAAGGCCACAATAACAGCCCCCCCGCAGCACCTCACTGTCTGTGGCACCTTACAGCCCCCTGCATTCCCAGTTACCCGAGGCACAATACAGCCCCCCCCCAGCCCAGATAAAATAGTGACTGTCTGTGGCACCTTACAGCCCCTCCTTGGCATTCCCAGTACCCAGAGGCACAAACAGCCCCCCCCCAGACCCAATAAAATAGTGACTGTCTGTGGCACCTTACAGCCCCCTGCATTCCCAGTACCAGAGCACAATACCCAGGCCCCCCCCCCCCAGCCCCCAAATAGAAATAGTGATGTCTGTGGCCACCTTTCAGCCCCCCTGGCGACTTCCCAGTACCCAGAGGCACAACCCTAGCTCGCTCCCAGGGTCGGCCCAATATAAGTAGGTGACTGTCTTGGCACCTCCTACATCGGCCCCCTGCGCGAATTCCCGTAACCCAGGAGGATCAAGTACCAGCTCCCCGCCAGTCACCCAATAAATATGATGCTGTGTCTGATGGCACTCTTACAGCGCCCCCGCTTGCATTGCCCAGTACCCAGAGTCACAAAACAGCCCCCGCCCTCCCCCTCAGCCGCAATAAATTAGTGACTGTCTGTGCACCTTCTAACAGCCCCCCCGGTAGCATTCCCGAGCTATCCAGCGAGCCACAAAGCCAGGCTCGCCGCTCGCAGCCCGAAGCTAAATGAGTGGATGTCTGTCGTCGGCACCTTTGACAGCGCCCCCTGGCATTCTCCCAGTACCCCAGAGGCACAAACAGCCCCCCCAGCCATACACATAGTAGACGGCCGTCTGTTGCACGTTACAGCCCGCCTGGCATTCCCAGGTCACCCAGAGCCGCATCCAAAACACCCCCCCAGCTCCAACTAAAATTGGGACTGTCTGTGCCACCTGAAACCAGCCCCTGGCATTTCCAGTAGCCGAGCAGGCAGCAAACGATGCCCCCCGCCGGCCGCCCAATCAAAATAGTGCACTGTGTTCGATGTGGGCAACCTTACAGCCCCCCTGGGCATTCCGCGAGTACCCAGTAGGCACCAAAACAGCCCCCCCCCAGCCAATAAATAGTTGGACTGGTCGTGTGGCCACCTTACCAGCCCCCCTGGCCTATTCCCCATACCCCCAGAGGCACAAACAGCCCCCCCCAGCGGCCCAATAAATAGTGAGCTTGTGGCACTTACAGCCCCCCTTGGCATTTCCCAGTCATCCGTCAAGAGGGCACGACAACAGCCCCCGCCCCAGCCCGAATAAATAGTGACTGTCTGTGGCACCTTACAGCCCCCGCCTGGCATTCCCTGCAGTACCCTAGAGGCAAACCAGCCCCACCCCCCTAGCCCAATAACAAATATCCGTGACTGTTCTGTTGGCACCGCTTACAGCCCCCCTTGGCATTCCCAGTACCAGAGGGCACAAAACAGCCCCCCCAGCCCCCAATAAATAGCTGACGTGTCTGTGGCACCTTACAGCCCCCCTGGGACTATTCCCAGCTACCAGAGGCACTAAACAGCCCCCTCCCCCAGCCCAATAAACTAGTGACTGTCTGTGGCACTGCTTTACCAGCCCGCTTTGCTATTCCCGAGTAGCCCAGAAGCCACAAACAGCGCCCCCCTCAGTCCCATAATAGTGGGGACTGTTCTGATTGGTACCTTACAGCCCCCCCCTGCATTCCCGAGTACCCAGCAGGCACAAACAGCCCCTCCCCCCAGCCACGATAAATAGTGTACTTTCTGTGGCACCTTACAGCCCCCCGGCTTCTTTTATATTGCGCCAGTCACCAGAGGCATCCAAACAGCCCCCCCAGCCCCAATATAATAGTGACTGCTCCGTGGCACCTACAGCCCCCCGCCATTCCCAGTCAGTATCCCAGAGCGACAAACAGCCCCCCCAGCCCAATACAAATAGTGACTTTTGGCGCGGTTCTGTGGCACCTGAGTACATGCCCCCCGGCATTCCTACAGTACCCCAGACTCACCAGACAGCCCCCCCAGGCCCAATAAATAGTGACTGTTCCTGGCACTTTACAGCCCCTACGGGGCACTTTCCTCACGGTAGCGCCAGAGCACACAACCAGTGGGCAGAGTTCTCTTCGCACGGCCCAGGGCCTCTGAAGATTAATATGACCGCTCTGTTGCAGCTTCTACAGACCCCGTGGTACTACGCGCGCGATGCAGTCTATTTGTATTGTGTCGCCAAGTCCCAGTGGACAAAACAGCCCCCCCCCCACGTATCCCGATAAAATAGTGACGTTCTCTGGCTACCCTTTACAGCCCCCCCGGCTATTCCAGTACCAGAGCACAAACACCCCCCCAGCCCAACTGAATAGTCTGACTGTCTGTGGCACCTTACAGCGCCCCCCTCGGCATTCCAGTACCCAGAGGCACAAGACAGCCCCCCCCCCAGCCCATAATAGTGACTTGTCTGATGGCACCTTACAGCCCCTGGCCATTCCAGTTACCCAGAACTCACAAACACCGCCCCCAGTATCCCCATATAATAGTGACTGTCTGTGCACCTTCACAGCCCCCCGGGCATTCCCCGAGTACCAGAGGCACAAAGCAGCCCCCCCCCAGCCAATAAATAGTGACTGTCTGTGGCATCTCTTACAGCCCCCCCCAAGTACATAGCGGTGCCACAGGGCAGAAGCTGATTATAAGGACTGACCTGCTGCATTATAGCAACACATAATAATGAAATCCAATGGTCTCCCTATGGGGCCAAGGCACACACATGAACTGACCGGTGGGGGTAGATATCCCCGTGGTGTTTGTAACTGCTGTGTCCCACGAAACTCCTCCAAAAGATTGGTGTGGCTCATTAATTAAGAAAAATAAATTGAGTTATTCGGGTATAACGAGAGTCAAGTCCCCCCCCTCCCACACCTGTACCCAGCCGCCGGCGCGCCTGGCACTCTCTCCTTTCCGTGCGCCCCGAGGGGTAGGAGTTAATTAAACTGGGCCGCAACAATTAGACCCACGACAAAATCAAATAATCAGACTTCCAAGGGAAAGGAACAGCTTTGCTGAGGTCCAACTTTTCCACAGAAGTTGGGGGGAGAGAAATAGTATGTGGGGGGGGGGTGTTCTGCACATTCAGGGACATTTATGGAGATTTTCCTACATCTGGGTTTTCATATTCCCTCACACCCCTGTACCCAACAGGATAGGGATTCCCCCTTGTACTAGGACAAGTTTTCAGAGAACAGCCCCCTAATTGTTTCTCATAGCCTTGATGAGAGATACCATTAAACTATGGACATAGCATTCCCCTGTACTAAGCACCAATTCAGCAGAACAGCCCCTAAGTTTGCCCATAGCCTGTACAGAGAGATACCATTAAAACTATTGGCACATTAGGGATTTCCCTGTACTAAGCCACATCGAGCAGGACAGCCCCCTAGTTTTGCTGCATAGCCTGTACAGAGAGGTACCATAAAACTATGGCACTAGGGATTCCCTGTTATAGCACATTCAGCATGAAACAGACCCCCTAGGTTGCTCATTTAGCCGTACAAAGGAATACCATAAACATATGGACATAGGGATTTCCCCTGTACTAAGCACAAGTTCAGCAGGAACAGCCCCTAAGTTTGCCCATAGCCTGTACAGATGAGATACCATAAATGTATGGGCACATAGGTGGACTTCCCCTGTACTAAGCATACAATCAGCAGGACAGCCCCCTAGTTTTGCCCATAGCCTGTAGCAAGAGAGTACCAAGTAAAACTATCCCGCACTAGGGATTCCCTGTTACTAAGCACATTCAGCAGGAACAGCACCCCCTAAGTTGCTCATAGCCTCGTACAAGGATGTACCCATAAACTTATGGACTAGGGCATTCCCCTGTACTAAGCACAATTCAGCAGGAACAGCCCCTGAAGTTTGCCATAGCCGTACAGAGAGATACCATAAAACGATATGCACATAGGGGATTCCCCATTGTACTAAGTATCACATATTCAGGCGAGGAACAGCCCCCTAAGTTTGCCCATAGCCTGTACAAGAGAGATTTACCAGCAGACAAAGGAGAGGTATAAGACTTTTGGTTCCTATGGATAAGGGAATATTAATGGAATATCGGGTAGAAAACAAGAGATGATATACAGAATTGACAGACGCCCAGCGGTTAATCCCATTGGTCGGTGGGTGGCACACACTACACATAGAAGTGACAGAGACACAGACAGATGGATTCGCACTCGGTGGCCCCGGGGCCGGGGGAAGATCCATCACTGGTGACAAGAGAAATAACATTGAGACTGCGGCTGAACTGCACCCATCTGTCAGTCTGACAGTCACAGCCGCTTCTCATTGGCTCCTGGGGGGGGGCCCTGGGGTCCATGAAATGATCAAAAAAAGCCCAAATTCAAGTTCAGGCCAAACCCACGAAGCTGAACCGGCCAATCACATGTAAGTCTGGCCCCACCCAATCTGCACCTTTTTAGTAGGGCCATAATGTACGGGGGGGGGCAAAGGGACAGACTCCCTGATCACTACACGAAGATCTGGTTTACCCCCCCCCCCTCCAGACCCTATGGCAACTGCCAACTCTAAGCGTCCCCCCCCCTCATTGGCTCACCCCCCTCTCCCCTCACAGCCTATTGGGCCAGGTGGGAATGCCGGAGATCCAGCCAAAAAATGCACAAATCTCAGCTGGAAACGACCCCCCCGGGGGCAGAAAATGATCCCAGTGCAGCTGTGGGAGAGGCGCGTGTCTCTGTTAACCCCTTGGAGGGGGTCAATGCTATATATAAAGGGGCAAATACTATCTATCAGTGGCCAGAATGCAATGCCCATTAGCCACAACTGAACTATAACTCCCAGCAGCCGCAGGCAGACAGGTACTGAGTTTCTACCCATAAGTAATAGGCTGATCCAGTCACTGGTCCACTTGCCATTCTGGGCCAACTGAGATAAGGCAGGAATGGTTCTGATCCAGCCTGATACACAGGTGTCTTTGTTCAACTTCAGCTACGACAAAACACGGAAATAACTGGGCGACCCCCCTATATACAAGATCTGCATGTGCGCCCCCCCAAGCAAAAAACGGGTTTGGTATATCGAGAACTACAACCCAATAGACTTTCTCCTGCGAGATGAGACAAGGGGGCATTTTCTTCCCTCCCAGAAACAAGAGAAATCGCATTAATCGCGCATTGCGCGCTGCCGCCCCCGATAATGAGCCGAAGGATTGCGGATCGGTCTCTGAGCCAATTACTGGCAGGTCTGAGCCCACAGAGAAGGCGATTTCTATCAGATGTGGGGATTAAGCACTTTCCCTGCCCGGAGCGGCCCCTGAGCGCTTGGGGCTCCGTGATGGCGCACACACTGCCCGGATTAGCGCCGAGACGCCGGGATCATGGGATTTAGGGAGGGGGGGCAGTGAGTGGGAGTGACAGGGGGGGGGTGCACAAAAATGGCGTTAAATTGAGATAAAACGTTCTTTTACACCGAAAAATCCATCAACAACAAATTCACAATCGTCTGCGCGACAGTAATTACTGTTCCATCAAAAAGTCGGATTAAAACAATTTCAGCAGTTTAACCCCTTCCTGGTACATTCGGCTTCTTCTGCAGAGAAATTTGCCAACGACCCAAACTGCCCTATTTACCCAACAGATTCACTGCAATAATGTAATTTCTACTTCCCCCCCCCCCCCCCATCCCACTACTCCAGGGCTCTCTAGCAATGGCCCAGGGCAACTAACATCTCCATCTCCTTTTTCCCCTCCCGTTTCCATCTTGCCCTACTGCCCCCATCTTGCCCTACTGTCCCCATCTTGCCCTACTGGCTCCATCTTGCCCTACTGCCCATCTTGCCCTACCGTCTCCATCTGTTACCGTCCTCCATCTTGCCCTACTGTCTCCATCTTGCCCTACTGCCCCCCATCTTGCCCTACTGCCCATCTTGCCCTACTGCCCCCATCTTGCCTCCTACGCCGTTCATTCGCCTACTGTCTCCATCTTGCCCTACTGTCTCATCTTGCCCTTACCGCCCACCATCTTCCTACGTCTCCATCTTGCCCTACCGTCTCCATCTTGCCCTACCGTCTCCATCTTGCCCCTACCGTCTCCATCTTGCGCTACCGTCCCCATCTTGCCCTACTATCTTGTCCCATCTTGCCCTACGTCTCCATCTTGCCCTATCTTGCCCTACCGTCTCCATCTTGCCCTACCGTCCCATCCTACCGTCTCCATCTTCCCTCCCATCTTGCCCTACCGTCTCCATCTTGCCCCTACTGTCTCCATCTTGCTCCCTACTGTCCCCATCTTGCCCTACTGTCTCCATCTTGCTACTGTCTCCATCTTGCCCTACGTCCCCATCTTGCCCTACTGTCTCCATCTTGCCCTACTGTCCCATCTTGTCCTATTGTCTCCATCTTGCCCCTACTGTCTCCATGCTCTTGCCTACTGCCCCCATCTTGCCCTACTGTCTCCATCTTGCCCTACTGCCCCCCATCTTGCCCTACTGTCTCCATCGCGCCCTACTTGCCTCTGTCTCCATTCTTGTCCTACTGTTCCATCTCGCCCTAATGTCTCCATCTTGCCCTACTTGCCCTACTGTCCCCATCTTGCCCTACTGTCCCCATCTTGCCCTACTGTCCCCATCTTGCCCCTACTGTTCCCCATCTTGCCCTACTGTCTCCATCTTGCCCTACTGTCTCCATCTTGCCCTACTGTCCCCATCTTGCCCTACTGTGCTCCATCTTGTCCTACTGTCTCCATCTCGCCCCTACTGTCTCCATCTTGCCCTACTTGCCCTACTGTCTCATCTTGCCCTACTGTCTCCATCTCGCCCTACTGTCTCCATCTTGCCCTACTGTCCCCATCTTGCCTAGCTGTCCCCATCTTGCCCTACTGTCTCCATCTTGCCCTACTGTCTCCATCTTGCCCTACTCTCTCCATCTTGCCCCACTGTCTCCATCTTGCCTCACTGTCTCCATCTTGCCCCACTGTCTCCATCTTGCCCTACCATCTCCTCTCCTGTCTGCCCTTGGGTTACGTACTGCCAGGGTCTAATGGTGAATAGTTTGCCCCCTGGTGCCCAAGATTCAGATCGGTGAGAGAATCCCAGTCCCCACTAACATTGCCCAATGCCAGGGGCAGAAATACCCGGACACTTACCCTTCCGTCCTGTAGATGGAGCACCTTTCCAGCGGCACCTTCAGGACCCCATTGTTCAGCCCCACAAACAGGGACCTGTTGCTGTGCAGGATCTGGAGGCTCCTGATTGGCTCCTGTTGGCCAATGGGCAGGATGTGCATCTCCTCCAGGTAACAGCTGCGGAGGCTCCGGTTGGCGGTGGAGAGAGCCTTGAGGATGGTGCCGTGTTCTGCAACACAAAGACACAACTGCCCTCATTCCCTGAGCCCAGAGACCCGTGATCTGTCCAACAACCCCCGGCAGCTACGGGCTGACAGTTGTACATCAGTAGTGGGTGCTGGGTCGGACCCCCCCCCCCCCGGGCCCCTTGGGAACATAAATCACTTATCAAGACCCTTCTCCTAACTCTGAAATGATATTAAGTATCAGCTGGCCTATTGAGTGCAGCAGCGCCAAGCTCTAAGCTCATACCCTATGGCCGGGGCGGCCACTTACCGGTGCCGATGTACATGACGTGATACAAAGTGTCTTTGCCCTGGACGATATCCACCACCAACTTGGAGAATCGGACACTGTCCTGGGTCACCAGCGGCTCCACCGACACCGGCTGCACCACGTCGTTCATGAGGAAGAGGCGCTGGGCGTCCTGCAGGCTCCTCTCCGTCAGGTTCTCGTTGGGGCTGTCGTCATTCAGAATCCCGCACTGTGCCGGGGAGGGAGGGCACGGGGGTGAGCACAATGGGGGCACTAATGGGGCGCAGGGTCACAGGAAGGGGCATTGGGGTACAGAGGGGCAGGTTTGGGGGTACAAAGCTGAAGTCTCACCTGAAAGTTGGGTATTGGATTAATGGTTGGCAGCCAAGCGGACCGGGGGTTCTCCTGGTACCGGAAGGGCCCATTGAAGGCCTGGGTGATGGCGCTGAGGTTGAAGGCACAGACCGCGGAGGCTGCTATGCTGTTCCTATTGGATAAAGCACAAGGGACCGTTACTGCCAGGAACCAATCAGAACCCAAGGAGCAGCGCAGCTGGGAGGGACCCCCCCGGGGGTGTGAATGGTTCTGATCCACCTGTTCTTGGCACTAGGGGTGCAGGGAATCCAGGACTTGGGCTGCATCCCTACCTGACACCCCAACTCTTACCAACTCGGCCGCTTAGATTGTAAGCTCTGCGGGCAAGACCCTCCGTGTAATGAACATGGCTCCCCAAGAGCTTACAATTAAAGGAGGCACATACCACTGCCCGGCTGAGTTGGTTTCTATGCAACTGCCGTAGCAACGAAGCATTTCTCATTAAGCTAATTAGCAGCCCCCCCTCGACCACTTAGATTGTAAGCTCTGCGGGCAAGACCCTCCGTGTAATGAATGTGGCTCCCCAAGAGCTTACAATTGAAGGAGGCACATACCACTGCCCGGCTGAGTTGGTTTCTATGCAACTGCCGTAGCAACGAAGCATTTCTCATTAAGCTAATTAGCCCCCCCATTCCTGCGTCGGTTTCGCTCCCTGCGGCCTTGGCGCTGGGCCAATCAATCGCAGGAATTTCCAGGACACCCTCTAATTACCGGTTCCATTAAAGTGACGGGCGTAACCCCGCCTCCCGGCGCAGGAATCCGACGCACACCGCTCGCCCTTTTTGTTTTCTCTCCTACAAATTGTTCCTTTTTTGTCAGTTCTCGGTTGGTTTTTTCGCCGGCCCCTCAAGTAACCATGGCAACTGCCACCGGCGTGCTGCGCTGGGAAACCAGAAGCCATTTTTTACTCCCGGGGAGGGCAATTTGCAGAGCTGCTTAAGCGGCGGCCGTTACGGCTCCCGACAGATGGACCGGGGCCGTATTTACGAACAGATTTTAAAGGGGAAGTTAAACTTACAGTACATTTTTAAAGTCGTGACTGATGGAGCAAAAGGTTAACTACACCTTACGTTTGCTCATCATTTTTGAATTGGCGTTTTTGTTCTGCAACAAATTTAATTGGCTGGTTGCTAATGGTCCTGACCCTAGCAACCAGCCTCAGAATCAGGCTGCAGGCCCCGGCAACCAGAGAGCAATTTGTATTTTGCTATGGAGACAGTCAGAACAGAGTGAGGGAGAAAACTCTCCCTTTCTATTTCTTTTATCTGCGCCACACAAGGTAAACTTGCCCTTTAAAGGGAAACTACACCTAAAGGACAAGCTGCTCCTCCGTAACACAGGGGGCTTTCTAGGCATTGGCCGGTTCCAGGGTGCCCCTACTTACCCTGAAGAATTGGGGTGGTATTGGCCGGGTGCCCCTGCTTTAATAGGGGCTAGGGGGTTACTCTGGTTACATTAAAGGGTTTATTAAAGGGGAAGTTCACCTTAACATTAACTTTTAGTATGACGTAAAGATTTATATTTTTCCAATTTGCAATTGGTCTTCACTTTTTATTTTCATTTTTTTTTTTACTTATTTAGCTTCTCGTTCAACTGTTCTCCATTTTAGCAGCTATATGGTTGCTAAGAACCAATTTACCCTAGCAACCAGGCAGTGGTTTGAATGAGAGACAGGTATATGAATAGGGGAGGGGCTGAATAGAAAGATAAGGAATAAAAAGTAACAATAACAATAAAACTGGAGCCTCACAGAGCAATAGGGTTTGGCTGCCAGGGTCAGTTATACTGTTGCTAGGGCTCCAAATACCTTAGCAACCAGGCAGTGGTTTCAATGAGAGACTGGTATATGAATAGGGGAGGGGCTGAAATAGAAAGATAAGGAATAAAAAGTAACAATAACAATAAAACTGGAGCCTCACAGAGCAATAGGGTTTGGCTGCCGGGGTCAGTGACCCCCATTTGAAAGCTGCAAAGAGTCAGAAGAAGAAGGGAAATAAATAAAAAACAATAAGAAATAAATAATGAAGACCAATTGAAAAGTTGCTACGTATTGGCCATTCCATAACATACTAACAGTTAACTTTAGGGTGGGGTTGGGGTGCCCTGGTTAGAGTGGGGGGGGCCGGACTCACACGTTGGTGGTGAAGACCCCGTAGATGAGGTCCTGCTCGGGGAGGAGGAAAGTGCTCTGCAACTCGTTGTAGTAAAAGGGGATCTCGCCGGGGCGGGAGCAGTTCAGCCGCGCCTTCATGAAGGTGGTCCAGGTGTCCTCCAGCAAAAAACGCCCCCCGTAGTCGTTCTTACAGACCCTCGCCACCCGGGAGTAAACCGTCTTCCCGCAGTCGTGCTCCACCGCGTTCTCCCGGAAGAAGAAATACGTGAAGATCCCGATGTCGTAGGCGGCCACAAAGTTGGGCTCTGGGGAGACAGAACGGGGGGGGGGGGATTAGACCAATGAGAATCCTGCGTGCCCACCCTGGCAAGCCAATGCCCCCCCACTTACCATTCAGCCATTTGGAGTTGTACTGGGCGGTGCGCAGTGGGGGGACGCTCCCCAAGCTCCGATAGATTACAGGGTCCCGGCCAGAAAAATCGATAACCGTGGCCGCGTAAAGCTCCCCCCGCGTGGTCATCACCGCCGTGGAGTTGTGCCGGGGGTCGTACGGGCAGCGAGCCACCCCATTTATCTTCTCTATCACCTTGCTCAGGTTCCCCACCTGCATCCGGGAGGAAAAGGGTTAACTAAGGGAACAGGGAGACTGACCCCCCCAATTTGCTTTTTGGGGTCTTTATTTCATCTCATACTGGAAGGTAGTCCATGGGCTAGAAGGAGGAGTGGCCAGTAGCTGATTGGCCAGACTCATTTAGAGTGTATCAGTCTGGCCAATCACGTCCCCCCGGCGATGTAACAGTACCTGGCGACTGGTGCAAACCGGGGAGAAGGCGTTGGTTCCGCAGGTGAAAACTCGCTTCCCGCTCACGATCAGGACTCGCACGTAGTTCTGACACTCGTCCTGCAGCGGAAACAGAGATTGGACCCCATCAGTCATGTGATTCCCGCAAAAAAAAGAATTATACATGGAATTGGCACTGTATTTATCCTGCTGTGGGTTCTGGGGTATTATACATGGAATTGGCACTGTATTTATCCTGCTGTGGGTTCTGGGGTATTATACATGGAATTGGCACTGTATTTATCTGCTGTGGGTTCTGGGGTATTATACATGGAATTGGCACTGTATTTATCTGCTGTGGGTTCTGGGGTATTATACATGGAATTGGCACTGTATTTATCCGCTGTGGTTCTGGGGTATTATACATGGAAATTGGCACTGTATTTATCCGCTGTGCGTTCTGGGTATTATACATGGAATTGGCACTGTATTTATCCCGCTGTGGGTTCTGGGGGTATTATACATGGAATTGGCACTGTATTTATCCTGCTGTGGTTCTGGGTATTATACATGGAATTGGCACTGTATTATTCTGCTGTGGGTTCTGGGGTATTATACATGGAATTGGCACTGTATTTATCCTGCTGTGGGTTCTGGTATTATACATGAATTGGCACTGTATTTATCCGCTGTGGTTCTGGTATTATACATGGAATTGCATGTATTTATCCCGCTGTGGTTCTGGGGTATTATACATGGAATTGGCACTGTATTTATCCTGCTGGGTTCTGGGGTTATTATACATGGAATTTGGCACTGATTTATTGGGTTCTGGGGTATTATACATGAATTGGCACTGTATTTATCCTGCTGTGGGTCTGGGGTATTATACATGGAATTGGCACTGTATTTATCCTGCCTGTGGGTTCTGGGGTATTATACATGAATTGGCACTGTATTTATCCTGCCTGTGGAATTATACATGAATTGGCACGTATTTATCTGCTGTGGGTTCTGGGGTATTATACAGGAATTGGCACTGTATTTATCCTGCTGTGGGTTTCTGGGGTATTATACATGGAATTGGCACTGTATTTATCTGCTGTGGTTCTGGGGGATTATACATGGAATGGCACTGTATTTATCTGCTGTGGGTTCTGGGGTATTATACATGGAATGGGCACTGTATTATCCCGCTGTGCACTGGGTATTATCATGGAATTGGCACTGCCTGTGGGGTTCTGGGTATTATACATGGAATTGGCACTGTATTTATCTGCTGTGGGTTCTGGGGTATTATACATGGAATTGGCACTGTATTTATCTGCTGTGGGTTCTGGGAATTATAACATGGAATTGGCACTGTATTTATCCTGCTGTGGGTTCTGGGGTATTATACATGGAATTGGCACTGTATTATCTGCTTGGGTTCTGGGGTATTATACATGGAATTGCACTGTATTTATCCCCTTGGGTTCTGGGTATTATACATGGAATTGGCCCACTGTATTTATCTGCTGTGGGTTCTGGGGTATTATACATGGAATTGGCACTGTATTTATCCTGCTGTGGGTTCTGGGGTATTATACATGGAAATTGGCACTGTATTTATCCTGCTGTGGGTTCTGGGGTATTATACATGGAATTGGCACTGTATTTATCCTGCTGTGGGTTCTGGGGTATTATACATGAATTGGCACTGTATTTATCCCGCTGTGGGTTCTGGGGTATATACATGGAATTGCACTGATTTTATCCCGCTGTGGTTCTGGGTGGTTATACATGGAATTGGCACTGTATTTATCCTCTGTGGGTTCTGGGTATTATACATGGAATTGCGCACTGTTATTTATCCCGCTGTGGGTTCTGGGGTTATTATACATGGAATTGGCACTGTATTTATCCTGCTGTGGGTCTGGGGTATTATACATGGAATTGCACTGTATTTATCCTGCTGTGGGTTCTGGGGTATATACATGGGAATTTGGCAACTGTATTTATCTTGCTGTGGGTTCTGGGTATTACATGGAATTGGCACTTATTTATCCTGCTGTGGGGTTCTGGGGTATTATCATGGAATTGCCACTGGATTTATCCTGCTGTGGGTTCTGGGGTATTATACATGGAATTGGCACTGTATTATCCGGCTGTGGGTTTGCTGGGTATATACATGAATTGGCCACTGTATTTATCCTGCTGTGGGTTCTGGGGTATTATACATGAATTGGCACTGTATTTATCCTGCTGTGGGTTTCTGGGTTATTATATATGGAATTGGCACTGTATTTATCTGCTGGGGTTCTGGGTATTAATACATGGAATTGGCACTGTATTTATCTGCTGTGGGGTTCTGGGTATTATACATGGAATTGGCACTGTATTTTTTCCTGCTGTGGGTTCTGGGGTATTGATACATGGAATTGGCACTTATTTATCCTGGCTGTGGTTCTGGCTGGTATTATACATGGAATTGGCACTGTATTTATCTGCTGTGGGTTCTGGGTGGTATTATATGGAATTGGCACTGTATTACCTGCTGTGGGTTCTGGGTATTATACATGAAATACTGGTATTATCCTGCTGTGGGTTCTGGGTATATACATGAATTGGCACTGTATTTATCCTGCTGTTGGGTTCTGGGGTATTATACATGAATGCCACGTATTTATCTTGCTGTGGGTTCTGGGGTATTATATAATGGAATTGGCATATTTATCCTGCTGTGCGGTTCTGGGTTATATATACATGGAATGGCACTGTATTTATCTGCTGTGGTTCTGGGGTATTATACATGAATTGGCACTGTATTTATCCTGCTGTGGTTCTGGGGTATTATACATGGAATTGCACTGTATTTATTCCTGCCTGGGTCTGGGGTATTATACATGGAATTGCACTGTATTTATCCTGCTGTGGGTTCTGGGGGTATTATTACATGGAATGGCCACTGTATTTATCCTGCTGTGGGTTCTGGCTATTATACATTGGAATTGGCACTGTATTTATCCGCTGTGGGTTCTGGGTATTATACATGGAATTGGCACTGTATTTATCTGCTGTGGGTTCTGGGGTATTATACATGGAATTGGCACTGGCATCTGCACTGTAGCTGTTTCTGTGGGGTTCATTATACATGGAATTTGGCACTGTATTTATCCTGCTGTGGGTTCTTGGGTATTATACATGGAATGGCACTGTATTTCCTGCTGTGGTCTGGGGTAAATACATGGAATTGGCACTGTATTATCCCGCTGTGGGTTCTGGGGTATTATACATGGAATTGGCAACTGTATTTATCCCGCTGTGGGTTCTGGGGTATTATACATGGAATTGGCACTGTATTTATCTGCTGTGGTTCACATGGGGTATCATTATAACATGGAATGGCACTGATTTATCCTGCTGTGGGTTCTGGGTACATGGAATTGGCACGTATTTATCATTATACATGGAATTGGACTGTACTGCGGGTACATAATGGCACTGCTGCTGTAATTAGACAAGATAAAACCCTAGGGGCACTTTTGGATCCGGTACCACTGACTGGCACGCTGCACATATCAGGCACTGGGGGCTCTGTAGTTACCATTGGTAGGGACACCCCTTCCCTTCTAGTAACAATGCGAGGGGGCTACTTGGCACATCATAGTGACACGCACCCGGGGGCTTCAGCCCAAAATAGTCGCTAATAGCGGGGTCTGAACGCTCTGTCGCCGCGCGTCACCGGCTTTTCCTTGTGTAAATGCTCATTTGCTGAATAATTGAGCTGAAATGATTCGCTTGATTCTTTGACTTCATATTGAGGGGGTGTGCGGGGCGGGGGCAAAATTATACCCCCTTTAGAATATGCAGAGCTCCCGTAAATGGTGGAACAAAACTCATTAAAAGAGACATTATCCGGCGCGTTCCCTGCATCGGCGTGATTTACAAATCAGCTGTGACCCACGGCGACGCGTTTCCCTCCTCCCATAAAAATTTCCTGCGCTGTTTTGCTCCCTTCTTAGTAATTTTATTGTCAGTCTGAGCAGTGTTATTATATCCCCCCCCCCCCCCCCGCCCAGCCCCCCGCCCCCCAGCGAAACGGGCGCACAACCCAGAATGGAATAGGAAATGATGAGATTTCTGACTCAACAGCAGCCACAAATGTGCAGCAGTCCTGCCCTGCTTTATGGCTGAGATTCTAGCTATCTGTATAACAGAGCATTCTGTCACAGTGGCACAGATCCTATCTGATCCCCCCATTGTAAGCAGCAGTCCTGCCCTGCTTTATGGCTGAGATTCTAGCTATCTGTATAACAGAGCATTCTGTCACAGTGGCACAGATCCTATCTGATCCCCCCCATTGTAAGCAGCAGTCCCTGCCCCTGCTTTATGGCTGAGATTCTAGCTATCTGTATAAACAGAGCATTCTGTCACAGTGGCACAGATCCTATCTGATCCCCCCATTGTAAGCAGCAGTCCTGCCCTGCTTTAATGGCTGAGATTCTAGCTATCTGTATAACAGAGCATTCTGTCACAGTGGCACAGATCCTATCTGATCCCCCCATTGTAAGCAGCAGTCCTGCCCTGCTTTATGGCTGAGATTCTAGCTATCTGTATAACAGAGCATTCTGTCACAGTGGCACAGATCTATCTGATCCCCCATTGTAAGCAGCAGTCCCTGCCCTGCTTTATGGCTGAGATTCTAGCTATCTGTATAACAGAGCATTCTGTCACAGTGGCACAGATCCTATCTGAATCCCCCCATTGTAAGCAGCAGTCCTACCCTGCTTTATGGCTGAGATTCTAGCTATCTGTATAACAGAGCCATTCTGTTACAGTGGCACAGATCCTATCTGATCCCCCCATTGTAAGCAGCAGTCCTGCCCCTGCTTTATGGCTGAGATTCTAGCTATCTGTATAACAGAGCATTCTGTCACAGTGCACAGATCCTATCTGATCCCCCCCCCCCATTGTAGCAGCAGTCCTGCCCTGCTTTATGGCTGAGATTCTAGCTATCTGTATAACAGAGCATTCTGTCACAGTGGCACAGATCCTATCTGATCCCCCCCATTGTAAGCAGCAGTCCTGCCCTGCTTTATGGCTGAGATTCTAGCTATCTGTATAACAGAGCATTCTGTCACAGTGGCACAGATCCTATCTGATCCCCCCCCCATTGTAAGCAGCAGTCCTGCCCTGCTTTATGGCTGAGATTCTAGCTATCTGTATAACAGAGCATTCTGTCACAGTGGCACAGATCCTATCTGATCCCCCCATTGTAAGCAGCAGTCCTGCCCTGCTTTATGGCTGAGATTCTAGCTATCTGTATAACAGTTCATTCTGTCACAGTGGCATATAGGGTACATATATAATCAGGTGACGGGCATGCTGACATTGTTACCGTTTTAGACGGCATCCATCAAATCTGATTGAATTCCCATAAGTAAATGGATCAAGCCACACGTACTGAATATAATCCGGCACCAGAGATTAGAAGTAGATGCATGGGAACCATAGCCCAATGCTGCTCTATCAGAGGGTAGTGGATATGTGGCTGCGCCCACTGGCATAAGAGGGAGGATGCAGCAAAGGATGGTGGGAACAGTCTCACAAGTCACATGGAGAGGAACGACTGTCCCTTTATAAGGATGGCTATAGGTTTAAAGGCTAAAGGTGGCCATACACGCACCGATATTATCGTACGAAACCTCGTTTCGTACGATAATCGGTGCGTGTATGGCATGTCAGCGAGCCGACCGATATCGCAGGAAGCTGCTGAAATCGGTCGGCTCGCCGATCGGCCAAGTTAGAAAATTTTGATCGGGAGCCATAGAAGGCGCCTGACCAAAATTCTCCCTTCAGAGCTGAATCGGCAGAAGGAGGTAGAAATCCTATTGTTTCTCCTTACCTGCCGATTCAGCCCTGAATGGTGTGTGGCGGATCTGACGATGTTTCGTGCGACCGACGGTCGTACGAAACATCGTGAGATCGCCACGTGTATGGCCAGCTTTAGTTATCCCACATATACTATACAATAGCGCGGCACCTTCGGGGCTCATTTGCAAGAGAAGTGAATGGAGGGCGCGAGGCTCGGCGCTGGGCACCAGTTCGGTACAAATGACTCTCTAACAAGCACAGACAGAACAGTCGCTCTCATTGGGACCCTGCGCTCTAAATCACAGCAGCCCTGGCAACTCTCGCTGAACAGAACCCTCTGTTATTAACTACAGGGAAGGTGCCAACGTCTCTTACATTCAGCCTCAAATTAAAGCAAATGTGCCCGGCGGTAATGCCAAGCGCTGGCACCGAGAGAGGCGGGGGGGCAGGGATACTGGGTACGGCTGAGTGGCACCGGGAACAACTGCTCATTATTGTAAAGGGTTAGTTTGCCTTAAATCTCTCCCCTATCCCTGACATCCCCTCAGCTGGCCTGGGGGGGGGGCTGTTTGTGCCTCTGGGTACTGGGAATGCCAGGGGGGCTGTAAGGTGCCACAGACAGTCACTATTTATTGGGCTGGGGGGGCTGTTTGTGCCTCTGGGTACTGGGAATGCCAGGGGGGCTGTAAGGTGCCACAGAGAGTCACTATTTATTGGGCTGGGGGGGGGCTGTTTGTGTCTCTGAGTACTGGGAATGCCAGGGGGGCTGTAAGGTGCCACAGACAGTCACTATTTATTGGCTGGGGGGCTGTTTGTGCCTCTGGGTACTGGGAATGCCAGGGGGGCTGTAAGGTGCCACAGACAGTCACTATTTATTGGGCTGGGGGGGCTGTTTGTGCCTCTGGGGTACTGGGAATGCCAGGGGGGCTGTAAGGTGCCACAGACAGTCACTATTTATTGGGCTGGGGGGGCTGTTTGTGCCTCTGGGTACTGGGAATGCCAGGGGGGCTGTAAGGTGGCCACAGACAGTCACTATTTATTGGGCTGGGGGGGCTGTTTGTGCCTCTGGGTACTGGGAATGCCAGGGGGGCTGTAAGGTGCCACAGACAGTCACTATTTATTGGGCTGGGGGGGCTGTTTGTGCCTCTGGGTACTGGGAATGCCAGGGGGGCTGTAAGGTGCCACAGTCAGTCACTATTTATTGGGCTGGGGGGGCTGTTTGTGCCTCTGGGTACTGGGAATGCCAGGGGGGCTGTAAGGTGCCACAGACAGTCACTATTTATTGGGCTGGGGGGGCTGTTTGTGCCTCTGGGTACTGGAATGCCAGGGGGGCTGTAAGGTGCCACAGACAGTCACTATTTATTGGGCTGGGGGGGGGGCTGTTTGTGCCTCTGGGTACTGGGAATGCCCAGGGGGGCTGTAAGGTGCCACAGACAGTCACTATTTATTGGGCTGGGGGGCTGTTTGTGCCTCTGGGTACTGGGAATGCCGGGGGGCTGTAAGGTGCCACAGACAGTCACTATTTATTGGGCTGGGGGGGGGGGGCTGTTTGTGCCTCTGGGTACTGGGAATGCCCGGGGGGGCTGTAAGGTGCCACAGACAGTCACTATTTATTGGGCTGGGGGGCTGTTTGTGCCTCTGGGTACTGGGAATGCCGGGGGGGCTGTAAGGTGCCACAGACAGTCACTATTTATTGGGCTGGGGGGGGGGGCTGTTTGTGCCTCTGGGTACTGGGAATGCCGGGGGGGCTGTAAGGTGCCACAGACAGTCACTATTTATTGGGCTGGGGGGGGCTGTTTGTGCCTCTGGGTACTGGGAATGCCAGGGGGGCTGTAAGGTGCCACAGACAGTCACTATTTATTGGGCTGGGGGGGGGGGCTGTTTGTGCCTCTGGGTACTGGGAATGCCGGGGGGGCTGTAAGGTGCCACAGACAGTCACTATTTATTGGGCTGGGGGGGGCTGTTTGTGGCCTCTGGGTACTGGGAATGCCGGGGGGGCTGTAAGGTGCCACAGACAGTCACTATTTATTGGGCTGGGGGGGCTGTTTGTGCCTCTGGGTACTGGGAATGCCAGGGGGGCTGTAAGGTGCCACAGACAGTCACTATTTATTGGGCTGGGGGGGGGCTGTTTGTGCCTCTGGGTACTGGGAATGCCAGGGGGGCTGTAAGGTGCCACAGACAGTCACTATTTATTGGGCTGGGGGGGGGGCTGTTTGTGCCTCTGGGTACTGGGAATGCCGGGGGGGCTGTAAGGTGCCACAGACAATCACTATTTATTGGGCTGGGGGGGCTGTTTGTGCCTCTGGGTACTGGGAATGCCAGGGGGGCTGTAAGGTGCCACAGACAATCACTATTTATTGGGCTGGGGGGGCTGTTTGTGCCTCTGGGTACTGGGAATGCCGGGGGGGCTGTAAGGTGCCACAGACAGTCAATATTTATTGGGCTGGGGGGGCTGTTTGTGCCTCTGGGTACTGGGAATGCCAGGGGGGCTGTAAGGTGCCACAGACAGTCACTATTTATTGGGCTGGGGGGGCTGTTTGTGCCTCTGGGTACTGGGAATGCCAGGGGGGCTGTAAGGTGCCACAGACAGTCACTATTTATTGGGCTGGGGGGGGGGCTGTTTGTGCCTCTGGGTACTGGGAATGCCAGGGGGGCTGTAAGGTGCCACAGGACAGTCACTATTTATTGGGCTGGGGGGGCTGTTTGTGCCTCTGGGTACTGGGAATGCCAGGGGGGCTGTAAGGTGCCACAGACAGTCACTATTTATTGGGCGGGGGGGGGCTGTTTGTGCCTCTGGGTACTGGGAATGCCAGGGGGGCTGTAAGGTGCCACAGACAGTCACTATTTATTGGGCTGGGGGGGGGGCTGTTTGTGCCTCTGGGTACTGGGAATGCCAGGGGGGCTGTAAGGTGCCACAGACAGTCACTATTTATTGGGCGGGGGGGGGGGGGGCTGTTTGCCAGGGTCTAGTTTAAATCCCAGTCTAGGCCTGTACTGTACTACAACTCCCAGAATTCCACCATCACTAAGGACAACCTCCCTGCAGTACTATTTCCCAGCATTCCCAGCCACTAACCCCTCCCCCACAGTTTGACACAATAAAACACTTTGCAATGAGGTTTCGGAGGACACAGAACTTGGCTGCGCTCCAGAATCTCATGGTTCCGGCGTCGCTGTCCTGTTATTGTGCCCCTCGCAGGTCCAACTCCCCCGGCAGTAATGTCCTTGTCTCTACTACTAACTACAGCTCTTTATAGGGTGGGTAACCCCTTATGTGCCACAGGAGAAAATTCATCATCAGCGAATCTCATTTGTGGGTTCTGATAGATCTGAGCAATTATACAGGGTGCCAGGCAGCAGATGGACCCGATGAGAAGGGAGAAGGTCTGGCCTGTTGCTAAGGGCACCTGTGTCTGAGTAACCATATAGGAAGTCAACCTGAGCCACAAGAAAACAATCTACTGTCCCGAGTAAGTGCCCAATAATGGGGCAGATTCATGATTTGCAACCTGATAGTATTTGTTTGAGTTATATGGGGAGGGCAAGATGGGGATAGTAGGACAAGATGGGGACAGTAGGGCAAGATGGGTACAGTAGAACAAGATGGGGACAGTAGGGCAAGATGGAGACAGTAGGGCAAGATGGAGACAGTAGGACAAGATGGGGACAGTAGGGCAAGATGGGGACAGTAGGGCAAGATGGAGACAGTAGGGCACGATGGAGACAGTAGGGCAAGATGGGGACAGTAGGGCAAGATGGGGGACAGTAGGACAAGATGGAGACAGTAGGACAAGGTGGGGACAGTAGGGCAAGATGGGGACAGTAGGGCAAGAATGGAGACAGTAGGGCAAGATGGGGACAGTAGGGCAAGATGGAGACAGTAGGGCAAGATGGAGACAGTAGGACAAGATGGAGACAGTAGGACAAGGTGGGGACAGTAGGGCAAGATGGGGACAGTAGGGCAAGATGGGGCAGTAGGGCAAGATGGAGACAGTAGGACAAGGTGGGAACAGTAGGGCAAGATGGGGACAGTAGGGCAAGATGGGGACAGTAGGGCAAGATGGGGACAGTAGGACAAGGTGGGAACAGTAGGGCAAGATGGGGACAGTAGGGCAAGATGGAGACAGTAGGACAAGATGGAGACAGTAGGGCAAGATGGGGACAGTAGGACAAGATGGAGACAGTAGGACAAGATGGAGACAGTAGGGCAAGATGGGGACAGTAGGACAAGATGGAGACAGTAGGGCAAGATGGAGACAGTAGGGCAAGATGGAGAAAGTAGGGCAAGATGGGGACAGTAGGGCAAGATGGAGACAGTAGGGCAAGATGGGGACAGTAGGGCAAGATGGAGACAGTAGGGCAAGATGGGGACAGTAGGGCAAGATGGGGACAGTAGGGCAAGATGGGGACAGTAGGGCAAGATGGAGACAGTAGGGCAAGATGGAGACAGTAGGACAAGATGGAGAAAGTAGGGCAAGATGGGGACAGTAGGGCAAGATGGAGACAGTAGGGCAAGATGGGGACAGTAGGGCAAGATGGGGACAGTAGGGCAAGATGGGGACAGTAGGGCAAGATGGAGACAGTAGGGCAAGATGGGGACAGTAGGGCAAGATGGGGACAGTAGGACAAGATGGAGACAGTAGGGCAAGATGGGGACAGTAGGACAAGATGGAGACAGTAGGGCAAGATGGAGACAGTAGGGCAAGATGGAGAAAGTAGGGCAAGATGGGACAGTAGGCAAGAGGGGACAGTAGGGCAAGATGGGACAGTAGGGGCAAGATGGAGGAAAGTAGGGCAAGATGGAGACAGTAGGGCAAGATGGAGACAGTAGGGCAAGATGGAGACAGTAGGGCAAGATTGGGGCAGTAGGCAAGATGGAGACAGTAGGGCCAAGATGGAGACAGTAGGGCAAGATGGGGACAGTAGGGCAAGATGGAAGAACAGTAGGGCAAGATGGGACAGTAGGGCAAGATGGGGACAGTAGGGAAAGATGGGGACAGTAGGGCAAGATGGGGACAGTAGGACAAGATGGGGACAAGTAGGGAAAGATGGGGGACAGTAGGGCAAGATGGGGACAGTAGGGCAAGATGGGGACAGTAGGGCAAGATGGAGACAGTAGGGCAAGATGGGGACAGTAGGGCAAGATGGAGAAAGTAGGGCAAGATGGGGGGGACAGTAGGCAAGATGGAGACAGTAGGGCAAGGACTGGGAGAAAGTAGGGCAAGATGGGCGAGACAGTGAAGGGCAAGATGGAGACAGTAGGGCAAGATGGGAAAGTAGGCAAGTGGGGACAGTAGGGCAAGATGGAGACAGTAGGGCAAGATGGGGACAGTAGGGCAAGATGAGAAAGTAGGGCAAGATGGGACAGTAGGGCAAGATGGAGACAGTAGGGCAAGATGGAGACAGTAGGGCAAGATGGAGACAGTAGGGCAAGATGGGGACAGTGGGCAGATGGGGACAGTAGGGCAAGATGGAGACAGTAGGGCAAGATGGAGACAGTAGGGCAAGATGGGGACAGTAGGGAAAGATGGGGGACAGTAGGGCAAGATGGAGACAGTAGGGCAAGATGGGGACAGTAGGGCAAGATGGGGACAGTAGGGCAAGATGGAGACAGTAGGGCAAGATGGGGACAGTAGGGAAAGATGGAGACAGTAGGGCAAGATGGAGACAGTAGGGCAAGATGGGGACAGTAGGACAAGATGGGGACAGTAGGGCAAGATGGAGACAGTAGGGCAAGATGGGGACAGTAGGGAAAGATGGGGACAGTAGGGCAAGATGGGGACAGTAGAACAAGATGGAGACAGTAAGGTACATTGATGACATTAGGAAGAGATAAAGACAGAAGAAAAACTTAAGAGATAGTAGGTCAAAAAAGAGACAGTAGGAGAAGATGAGAGACATTAGGGTAAGACAGAGACAGGAGGGTTTGGGGATCACATTTACCTCAGTTTTGCCTTTGCTCTGACAAGATCTCTGAGTGTCCTCATCCGAACTCCATTCTGCTGCCTGAAACATAACAGTAAGTGTCAGTGTAACCTGCAGGCCTCGCCGTATTCATCAGTCCCTAAACCAGCGGAGCTTGCAATCTAATGTTTCAGGACAAGAGAGTCAGGAAAGCCATGAAGTAAATTCTGTAAATCTCCCAATTCCATTTTCTACATCGATGGCATTTCCTTTGCAATTAGATTTATCCTATTGCCCCCTGGGTGGGGCAGCAGCAGTTTTACCCTTTCCAACTGGTGCCCCCAGAGATACCAACACCTACCCAGGTACGGGGGCAGATTCTAATAGTAACAATGTATCAAACCTCTCATTACTTGGGCCTGGTTTAACCCATTAGTTCCCTTGGGGAAATGTTTCCCCTTTATAAGGTTTCCATGCGTCATAGTTGCAGCAGTGCAGTACGGCGAGGCCTTACTATAATAAAGTAGAGGGAACGGTACAAGGTTTATAAAAGGAGAAATGAAACATATATATATATACATATTTGAATGATTAAAAGACCAGAAAGAGGGGAAAGGGTTAAATGAAGCGCAACACAGCAGAAGATTTTCCCTTTAAGCTTAATCCCCTGTAATGAACTTGGAGCTCATCTTGGGGGGGGGTGAATGGATGAAAACAGTTGCCCAAATATGCATTGAGCAGTTATTCATATTCAATTCAGCGCTCTGGGGGGGCCGGGGCTTTAATAAGAGTGGGAGAGCACCCCCCCCTCAACCCCCATGCTGTCTTTGTGGAGGATTAATTTGACCTTGTTTATCAGTATGGCGTCACCGGCCAATCCTGCGCAGCCTTTGTACGAGCCCGGGATGCCTTTCTGCGTAACCCCCCCATCTATAGATAAATAAGACCCCCCTAACCTTTGCGCAGTGGATTAGTCCCTGCTGATGGATGTGACTGGGGGGGCTGAGCGCACAATATATCCGGCCATTGTGTGGGACAAAGGGGCCCGACGGAGGGGCCCCACAATCAATTCACTGTGCTGCCGGCGGCCATTGTGCTCCCTGCTAAAAGGCAAATGGCCCCGGGGCCACACATTCCTTTCCATTGTGGCATCTACAGAAGGGTGGGGGCAGGGTGGGGGCCGGGGCAGATGGATCTGCCTTTTGCTTGGGCTCATTCATGTGGAAGGGAGAGAATTTGGGAGGGGAAACCTACTGGGAGGGGGTGGATATGGGGGGGGTCTTTATTCATCTAAAAGGGGGGACACAAGGGCCCCAGAGATGCCCTGCTGGGTGTGAGTATTTATAGGGGCACCCCAATAAGGATGGGAAGGCATCTGTATCCCCCTTATACTGAATACTGACCGGGACTGGAGTATAAAATGCCATAAAGCGAGGGGCCCTCGCAGCAATTCTGCACTTTCTGTCATTATCCCTCATTAATTCCAAGCAAACGAGTGTCCAGCAACGATGTCTGAGCTTGAGATTTCCCAACATGGCAGCTACCACTGCATTGGGGGTCTGGGGGGGTACCCAAAGCTTAATGGGGTATCTGGGGCAGAGGGAGGAGCCCCCAGTACAGGGGACATTACACTGGTTTAGGAACCATATGAACATAGGAACAATATGGCAGCTCCCACTGCATTGGGGGTCTGGGGGGGTACCCAAAGCTCAATGGGGTATCTGGGGCAGAGGGAGGAGCCCCCAGTATGGGGGACATTACACTGGTTTAGGTACCATATGAACATAGGAACAATATGGCAGCTCCCAATACATCGGGGGTCTGGGGGGGAAATACCCAAAGCTCAATGGGGTATCTGGGGCAGAGGGAGAAGCCCCCAGTACAGGGGACATTACACTGGTTTAGGAACCATAAGAACATAGGAACAATATGGCAGCTCCTACTGATATTAATGAAGCTGTTCCTGGTTTCCTGCTGTAATGCTACTCACCCAGAGCCAGAACCCAGTAGGGACCAGCCCTGCAGCAGGAAACCAGGAACAGCTTTATTAATATCAGTGGGAGCTGCCGTATTGGGGGTGAGGGACATACCAGACACCCCGGGATTATTATCCAGTAGACACTTTGCTATGAATATGAAAGGGTGAAATCTCCCAGAATTCTCGTGTTTGGGCCCCTAAGAGGCTGCAGGAGCCACAAGATCCGACTTGCTCAGTCCCAGCTGTTTCCATGAAAGACAAATACCATTTCTACTGATGGGGGGGCCCAGCACTCAGTGGGGGGGGGGCTCAGCACTCAGTGGGGGGGGGGGGGCTCAGCACTCAGTGGGGGGGGGGCTCAGCACTCAGTGGGGGGGGGGGCTCAGCACTCAGCGCAGGTAACACGTGTCCAAGCCTGTCCAGGTGAGCGCAGGGTCTCTCGACTAAACAGCCTGGGGGCAACACACACACACAGGGCTAATATCCCTTCTAAGCCTGCCCCTGTCTGAGCCCAACACTGGTACCGGCTCCATAATCCCACAGTCTTACCCTACTGCCCCCATCTTCACTAGGAGTCATATGGGTGACCCCTTATCATTTACAGTAGGGGGTACATTATCCCTTATAATACATGAGTGATACTCAGAGTTCCCTGTATAACTCAGCCTGCAGCCTTGTGCCTTTATATGGGGGGCACAGAACCCCTCAGTGACTGCTAATATCCTTATCATTTACAGTAGGGGGTACATTATCCCTTATAATACATGAGTGATACTCAGAGTTCCCTGTATAACTCAGCCTGCAGCCTTGTGCCTTTATATGGGCACAGAACCCCTCAGTGACTGCTAATATCCTTATCATTTACAGTAGGGGGTACATTATCCCTTATAATACATGAGTGATACTCAGAGTTCCCTGTATAACTCAGCCTGCAGCCTTGTGCCTTTATATGGGGGGCACAGAACCCCTCAGTGACTGCTAATATCCTTATCATTTACAGTAGGGGGTACATTATCCCTTATAATACATGAGTGATACTCAGAGTTCCCTGTATAACTCAGCCTGCAGCCTTGTGCCTTTATATGGGCACAGAACCCTTCAGTGACTGCTCGTATCCTTATCACTGACAGCAGGGGGCACATTATATACACAGCATGCAGTGAGTAACTGCTGATGTTGCACATAAGGGATAGAAAGTTACACGATGCAGATAAAAGGGCCCAGACTGTAAATATTCAGACAGGACGGGGAGTGAGTGCAGGTGGCTGGAACGTCTCACAGACCCTCGGGGCATAAATGAGAGAAAATGAGAGTACAGGACCCCCCCGGCCCCCCATTACTTACTACAAACATTTAGTTTAAGGAGAGACATGTTAGTTTAGTGGAAGAATCATTTCAAAGGAGCAGTAACTGCGGAACGAGAGGGAATTTATAGCCGGTACTTGGGGCCCCGGAATGGCGCAGGGTTTATTGGGACGCTGCACGCCATGCCTTCATCCCGGCCAATTAGCAGCCAGTCTATTGTATAAAGCTTCCTTGGTGGCCCCCGCGTTACACAGTAAGGAGAAGGGATTATCCCAGTGTATCGCTCATATAAACACAGCAAAGGAGGCGGAAAATGAATCCGAAGCGAGAATAAAGCGCAGTTGGGCGAGGGGCGAGGATCGGGCGGAATTAAAACGCTATTTAAACGCCTATTGATCGCCCGCACTCGCACAATTCCCAAGGCGGCAGAGAGAACAACTGCCAGTTAGCTTGCTTAACCCCCTGTGTGCCAGGATACCATTCTGCATGGGCAACGCGGGGTTAGAAATACAGGGGCAAAGATGGACCTTGCTAAGGGCCCCTAAATTCCAGGGGAGCCCCCTGCTAGGGTGAAAAATGAACTACTATTACAGAGTATAATAACAGAGACATAAACCAAGGGAGCTAGCAATTCATTTGCGTCTTGGATTCTAAATAATGGGGTATTTTGCCCTCACCATAGGAGATAATGTAGCGGGGGGCAGGGGGGGGACCCCCAAGCATTTCTATTGGTGTACCCCAAAGTGAAGGAGATGCCACGTACCTGGATGAGGGAGACATTGTGGAGGCTCAGTCGGAAGAGGTAATTCCTGAAACAGAGAGAGAATCAAACTCGTCACTCATTGCAATGATATCAGGGTATTACTGTGAGAGAGGGGGTACTGGGCCCCGGGGCCCCTGTTATTCTATTCATTCCGGGTCATTCTCTCATCACTATCACAGCAGCTCTGAACTACAGGAATACAACTCCCAGCATCCTCCAACAATCACTGGCTGTCAGGGAATGCTGGGAACTGTCAATCAGCAGTAGATGGGGGCGGAGGGGGCACAGAGATTGGGGAAGGGGCTGGCAGGGGGCAGAGGGGGCACAGAGATTGGGGAAGGGGCTGGCAGGGGGCAGAGGGGCACAGAGATTGGGGAAGGGGCTGGCAGGGGGCAGAGGGGGCACAGAGATTGGGGAAGGGGCTGGCAGGGGGCAGAGGGGGCACAGAGATTGGGGAAGAAGCTGGCAGGGGGCACAGAGATTGGGGAAGGGGCTGGCAGGGGGCAGAGGGGGCACAGAGATTGGGGAAGGGGCTGGCAGGGGGCAGAGGGGGCACAGAGATTGGGGAAGGGGCTGGCAGGGGGCAGAGGGGGCACAGAGATTGGGAAGGGGCTGGCAGGGGGCAGAGGGGGCACAGAGATTGGGGAAGGGGCTGGCAGGGGGCAGAGGGGGCACAGAGATTGGGGAAGGGGCTGCAGGGGCAGAGGGGGCACAGAGATTGGGAGGGTGGCAGGGGCGGAGGGGCACGAGATTGGGGGAAGGGGCTGGCAGGGGGCAGAGGGGGCACAGAGATTGGGGAAGGGGCTGGGCAGGGGGCAGAGGGGGGCACAGAGATTGGGGAAGGGCTGGCAGGGGGCAGAGGGGGCACAGAGATTGGCGGAAGGCTGGCAGGGGGAGAGGGGGCACAGAGATTGGGGAAGGGGCTGGCAGGGGGCAGAGGGGGCACAGAGATTGGGGAAGGGGCTGGCAGGGGGCAGAGGGGTATTTTACTCTCCGGGCCCTTCCCTTCAGAAGATTCAGTATTTCCCTGATGTATTTTTGCTGCAGTAGATCCCCCCAATCCCCCCCACTCGCCCCCACACAGACACGCGCCCCCACGTTCCCTGGCGCTGAAGATTTAGGCACAAAACACATGAAAACCTTCCATTAAAACTGAGCGAATTTCTCTGTGCCCAAGAGACGCCCGTCCTGCCAGAGGCTGGCTCCGCCCCCTGTGGCCCCGTGGGCACCAATCTGTGGCCCCCATTACTCTGAGGGGTAACAATGTCTATAGATTTGGGCACAACGGCATCGCTTTTCTATTGGATTAAAGAGAAAGTAAGAATTCCAATAAAGAAGCAAGAACACAAATCTCACACTGTGTCACGGTCGTCAGCGTTACAGACCCTAGCAACCGGCTAGTCGGTTACAGAGCAGGATGAAGAGACAGAATATCACAAGAAATAACTGAAGACCAATTGCAGGGGCGTAACTACAGGCGAAGCAGACCCTGTGGCTGCGGGGGGGGGGGGTCCAGGAGGTATAGGGGGCCCTAATTAATGAACAATACAATATATATGGGTAGAACAGTTCAACCTACGGGGCCCTAAAATTAATTTGCTGTGGGGCCCAGTACCATCTAGTTATCTAAGTCTATTTGCCCTTTAGGAGGGTAACAAATTTGGGGGGGGCAGATACCCTAGGTCCCTCAGATACCCTAGGCCCGGAGGCCGTGGCAGCAGATTTAAAGGCCAAGTTCATGAAAACAATTATCAGGGGGGCTGTAGTTCAGCAACACCGGCGCATGAATCATTATGGTTCTACAGTGAAAGCTTTGGGTCGAACACTGATTTTATTCTAGGAACCGTCGGATCAGCACAGCCCCCCCCCCCCCCCCCGGCCCTTCAGGGGCCACTTCTAGCAAAATCCCTTTAAATCAATATTTGTCTGCGAGCGACGGGCACAAAGCGGCTCTTTCCCTAAGTCGTGTCAGGGAACTCGGGCTCCCGGTTTAAAGGGTCTCGGCCGGTACTGATCCGGGATATCGCAGGGTCCACAAATCTGGGGATTAAGGGATTAGAGTGGGATCATGGGAAATTCCTGGTGAGACCGCGGGGTCACGGCGTCAGCTGATCCCCCAATGGGTCACACGGAACCGCCTGGGGGCTCTATGGGGAATATACAGAGCACTTATACTGTCCGATGGGGCCCCCCGGGGCCACTACTGATTGGTCACTGTTACAAAACACTCATCAACTTGTATATTTTTTATCTAATTGTCCCTTTGGGGCACAGACAGGACAAGATAATTAAGACATAATCCTATAATAGCACCAATAATTATTATTATTATTATCAGCAGTTCCGTGCCCAGAACCTGTCACAGCCAATCCCTGCCCTGCGGAGCTTACAATCTAAACTGGAAATGAACCTTAGAGATGCACCAAAGCCGGGATTCATTTTGGGATTTGGTCAGTTTGGCCAAACCAAATCCAAGTCACGTGACTTTAAACAGATTTTCTGTGTATTTATAGGACAGTGCTGACCCCGCCCCCTGCGCGACTGGGCGGTACCTGGCGCCTACGATGAGCTGATTGCGGTTGAGATCCAGCGCCAGCTGAGAGAAATCCCGTACGTCGCTGAAGGTGAAGTTGGACAACCAGGGCTTAAGTTCTGCGGAGAAAGAAAGAAAAGGGTAACTAACCCAAAAACGCTGTTTAACCCTTTCCTTCTCCTGGGCTTACCCTCTCCAGTACCAATGGATATTCCCAACCAAGGACAATTCCCATCAGCCCTTTCTAATTTCCACCATATGAAATGCCATAGGGCAGATGGGGGCACAGCAGTCAGATGGGGGCACAATGTGGGTGGAGCCAGGCAGGTGTGGGTGGAGTAAGAGGAATAGGAGCAGAAGTTTGTTTCTCTGGGGGGCCCTGGGGAACCCCAATCTAACGCACCTTTACATTAACTTTTAGTATGTTACAGAATGGCCAATTCCTAGCAACTTTGCAATTGGTCTTAATTATTTATTTCTTATAGTGTTTGAATTATTTCCCCTCTTCTTTAAATGGGGGTCACTGACCCTGGCAACCAAACCCTATTACTCTGTGAGGCTCCAGTTTTATTGTTATTGTTACTTTTTATCCCTTATATTTCTATTCAGCCCCTCCCCTATTCATATATCAGTCTCTCAATCAAACCACTCTGTGGTTGCTAAGGTATTTGGAGCCCTAGCAACAGGATAACTGACCCCGGCAGCCAAACCCTATTGCTCTGTGAGGCTCCAGTTTTATCGTTATTGTTACTTTTTATTCCTTATCTTTCTATTCAGCCCCTCCCCTATTCATATTCCCGTCTCTCGTTTAATCCACTGCCTGGTTGCTAGGGTAAACAAGACCCTAGCAACCAGATAGCTGCAAAAATACCAAATCGCTAAAAAGCTAAATAACTTAAAAATGATAAAAAATAAAAGACCAATTGCAAATTGTCTCAGAATATCAATGTCTACATCATATTAAAAGGTAATTTAAAGGTGAACTGGCCCTTTAATAGCACCACCTGCCAGCTCCAATACCAACACAATGAGCGTCAGCTCTTCTGCACAGAATGAAGGGGCTCCATCCAACTCGTTACCATTCCGGCCCACAAGCTGCACTTCTGATTCTATCAGAGCAAACACGGGCCTAATCTCCAGCCTGAAATATAAAAATCCGTGGAATTGTTTTCCGACAAATACAAGGAGGGCGCGTGAAACGCAGAAATAATGGGATTTTCTCTCGGAATAATCAGCGGAACATTCCAAATGATCCGGCTCGGAATTGCTGTGAAACCCCTCCTGTGATTTCATCTGCAGCTGAACCTGGATGTGCCTCTTATATATATATATATATACTGTATATATTATATATACCCCCCCCCACCGGCTCTACTAACACTTGGGACTCTATGGACTGAAGGGGGCGCTCAAACGGAGGGGGCAGTGGGGGAAGCCTGACACCCTGGGTGCTCTCAGGGAGTTAATTCAGGACTGAGCTGCTCCTTATCTCAAAGCCTAACAAGGACTGCAGATTAGGAGAGGGAGGGGTTTGTTTATACAGAGCTCACCAGCTCTATTAAACCAATTAGCCTGCTTACAGATGTTCCAGTAAGGCCAGTACTATTTCCCTTAGACGTCCCATAAAGCAAAGTGCTGGGAGGAAACACTGGGCAGTATAACAGGGCAGAACATTGCAATCACAGCGCGTTCCCTTAGAAAGGTCAGGCTTAACCATAAATCACAGGGAAAGGTCTTGGAAATCCTTCAACTTTGCTGTGCATCATGGGAAAAGCATTTGAAAAGGTCATTAAAAGATTTCACTTTTCAGCTTAAATGTAACTATCTCAAAAAAAAACATTATTCGGGGACAAAACTTCCCAGAAAGTTTCTATTAAGCATTTTACTTGCCCTTTAAAAACGACAGCTATTCCCTCAGGCTCACCTTGAAAGGAAAGGATGGGGTGCTCCCTCCGCGAGCAGTAATCCTTCTCGGGGGTCTCTACGGCGACTTGGGACGCGGAAAGGTGGAAGATGAATAAGGAAAGCGCCGTCAGGGCCCTCGGCCGGGGAAGCCACATGGTGAAGCCACGGGTCCTACTGCGGCAGCACCTGGGGGAGACAGGGGGGAACAGGTCAGTGTATCTGGCAGCGCAGGGGGCGGTCCTGCTTCATTACAAGCTGTTCATTGGCCGGAGTCTCAGCCAATGTATGGCCTCCTCTAGTGACTGGAACAGAGTAGGGACCCATAGGGTTAACTCCTCTATTGTTTATGGAAACCCCCTATTAGATTTACCCTCTATTACCTGTATCCTGAATATGGGGGTGGGATGGGTAGGTAGGTGGGGGTAGGGGAGCCCCTGTTATAGTACCACTCTAGGGGTGTAAGGGGGGGACAGGGACCCCATGAATGAGGTAGGTAGGTGGGGGTAGGGGAGCCCCTGTTATAGTACCACTCTAGGGGTGTAAGGGGGGACAGGGACCCATGAATGAGGTAGGTAGGTAGGTTGGGGGAGCCCCTGTTATAGTACCACTCTAGGGGTGTAAGGGGGGACAGGGACCTCATGAATGAGGTAGGTAGGTGGGGGGGAGCCCCTGTTATAGTACCACTCTAGGGGTGTAAGGGGGGGCAGGGACCCCATGAATGAGGTAGGTAGGTGGGGGGGAGCCCCTGTTATAGTACCACTCTAGGGGTGTAAGGGGGGGAACAGGGACCCCATGAATGAGGTAGGTAGGTGGGGGTAGGGGAGCCCCTGTTATAGTACCACTCTAGGGGTGTAAGGGGGGACAGGGGACCCCATGAATGAGGTAGGTAGGTGGGGGGAGCCCCTGTTATAGTACCACTCTAGGGGTATAAGGGGGGGGAACCCCATGAATGAGGTAGGTAGGTGGGGGGAGCCCCTGTTATAGTACCACTCTAGGGGTGTAAGGGGGGGGCAGGGACCCCATGAATGAGGTAGGTAGGTGGGGGGAGCCCCTGTTATAGTACCACTCTAGGGGTGTAAGGGGGGGAACAGGGACCCCATGAATGAGGTAGGTAGGTGGGGGGAGCCCCTGTTATAGTACCCACTCTAGGGGTGTAAGGGGGGGAACAGGGACCCCATGAATGAGGTAGGTAGGTGGGGGTAGGGGAGCCCCTGTTATAGTACCACTCTAGGGGTGTAACGGGGGGAACAGGGACCCCATGAATGAGGTAGGTAGGTGGGGGTAGGGGAGTTATAGTTCCACTCTAGGGAATCTCTGTTCGGATGTTACTTGTCCTTTAATGGGGAGATGATACGGGGGGAATGGATCGCACGCTCGCTCCCCCAGCCGCCAGCAAACGAGGGAGAAGCAATGAATTCCCAATCAATCAGCCGGCGGCAGAGACGACGTCGCAGAACTTAATTAAAATATTGATATTTTTTCTGGAAGGGAACAGTAACCAGGGAACCAGATGGTGCCGGAGCCAATTGTGTCACTGGATCAGGAGGGGTTTTCCTGCCGCTGTTGGAGCAGAACTGTCAGTTCAAATCTGCATTTCATTCTGAATGTCAACCCCCCCGTGGTTAGCGCTCAGGATAATAACCCCAGCGAGGGCAACTATGGCAGGGTAGCAATGTAGGACTGTGTGTAGTAAGGCAAGGAGTTCCTACTGTGTAGCCAGGGTCAGACTGGGCCGGTGGGACACTGGGAAAAACCCGGTGGTCCCAGAACCGGTCCCTGCTGGGCCCCCAGGTCCCCCTCTCCCAAGTAAGAGAACTCAGGGAAGGGGGTTGGGTGAGGGCGGGGGCTGGGGGGGAGGTGTGTGGGGCCCGCTGTGGGGGGTCCCTTGGTGGAGTGCGGGGCCCCTGCAGTGGCACCCCCAGTCTGACCCCGTGTGTAACAGAACTGGACTGGGATTTGAAATAGGCCCTGGGATTTCAACTACATAGAGACCCAAACAGCCCCTTATAGGGTTATAGGGAGATTGACACTGCAATCGGCCAATCACATCACTGTATAATTTCCCCCTCCAGCAACATCTGGCCCCAGCCTCTTCCCCCCCCCCCGGCCTTTGCCCCAGTCTTGTGGCCCCTATTGGCTACTGCAGAGTAAAGCAACATGGCAGCTTCTTCCCTTATGTATAAATATACAGCGAGGAAGGAATGCTCTGGGCACATAGTTAGTCCTACTCCCACCCTACTGAAATGGCCAATAGCCAATAGCAGCCGCCCGATCGGAATATTTGTATTTGCCACCACTATGCAGCAAGAAGTGACCCCCTAGGAAGGACTTGGGAACTGACCAGTCCCACCCTCATGGATCAAAGAGAATTCAGAATCAGAATCCTTGTGACAGAAGCAGGGGGTTAAGGGTAATGGGGGGGGGGGTAATTCAGTCCTTCCCTGGCTCATTGCTGGCAGGCTGAGAGCTGCTCAATCTGAGGGACAGATCAGCCATAAGGACATGGCCCTGGGGCCCCGGGGACAGACACCGGGGACACTTATCAGCCTCCCAAAAATCAGAACAGCACCCCTAGTGGCCACTAACGGCTCCATTCTATTAAAGGCAACTGAGGGAAGGAACATGGCATCTCCACAAATTTGGAGTCACCTTGTTCTCTGATTGGCTAAAGGTTTCCCTTAAATCACCTACTAAAGCAAATTTAACCCTAGCTTTGCGCATCCCACACCTTGTGTCTCAACCCTTTCTCCTTGTAGATTGTAAGCTCTTTGGGGCAGGGCTCTCTTCCCCTCCTGTATCGGTTATTGATTGCTTTATATGTTACTCCTTGTAGATTGTAAGCTCTTTGGGGCAGGGCTCTCTTCCCCTCTTGTATCGGTTATTGATTGCTTTATATGTTACTCCTTGTAGAGTGTAAGCTCTTTTGGGCAGGGCTCCCTTCCCCTCCTGTATCGGTTACTGATTGCTGTATATGTTACTCCTTGTAGAGTGTAAGCTCTTTGGGGAAGGGCTCTCTTCACCTCCTGTATCGGTTACTGATTGCTTTATATGTTACTCCTTGTAGATTGTAAGCTCTTTGGGGCAGGGCTCCCTTCCCCTCTTGTATCAGTTATTGGTTGCTTTATATGTTACTCCTTGTAGAGTGTAAGCTCTTTGGGGAAGGGCTCTCTTCACCTCCTGTATCGGTTACTGATTGCTTTAAATGTTACTCCTTGTAGATTGTAAGCTCTTTGGGGCAGGGCTCTTTTCACCTCTTGTATCGGTTACTGATTGTTTTATATGTTACTCCTTGTAGAGTGTAAGCTCTTTTGGGCAGGGCTCTCTTCACCTCCTGTATCGGTTACTGATTGCTTTATATGTTACTCCTTGTAGAGTGTAAGCTCTTTGGGCAGGGCTCCCTTCCCCTCCTGTATCGGTTACTGATTGCTTTATATGTTACTCCTTGTAGAGTGTAAGCTCTTTAGGGCAGGGCTCTCTTCCCCTCCTGTATCGGTTACTGATTGCTTTATATGTTACTCCTTGTAGAGTGTAAGCTCTTTGGGGCAGGGCTCCCTTCCCCTCCTGTATTGGTTACTGATTGCTTTATATGTTACTCCTTGTAGAGTGTAAGCTCTTTTGGGCAGGGCTCTCTTCACCTCCTGTATCGGTTACTGATTGCTTTATATGTTACTCCTTGTAGAGTGTAAGCTCTTTGGGGCAGGGCTCCCTTCCCCTCCTGTATCGGTTACTGATTGCTTTATATGTTACTCCTTGTAGAGTGTAAGCTCTTTAGGGCAGGGCTCTCTTCACCTCCTGTATCGGTTACTGATTGCTGTATATGTTACTCCTTGTAGAGTGTAAGCTCTTTGGGGCAGGGCTCTCTTCACCTCCTGTATCGGTTACTGATTGCTTTATATGTTACTCCTTGTAGAGTCTAAGCTCTTTTGGGCAGGGCTCCCTTCCCCTCCTGTATCGGTTACTGATTGCTTTATATGTTACTCTGTATGCCCAATGTATGTAACCCACTTATTGTACAGCGCTGCGGGATATGTTGGCGCTTTATAAATAAATGTTAATAATAATAATAACATAACAACCGTCTTACTGGTCAATACTGACTGACCAATAGGGCGGTCACTGCTGCCCCTAACTCTATACATGCATATTACTTTCCTTACTGAACTAGAACAAGGAACTGGCCTATTGAGTGCAGCAAATGGAAAAGCAACCTATACATATACCAAGCAGCAGCACCATTAGGAATAACTACATCCCAAACGTCTCATTCTGATTCCACCAATGACGGACGACTTGGCCATTCCCAGGTCTCTCCTTATACAGACATATTATATTTAATTGCATGCTCTGTGGGTCAGGGAGCTGTACTAATGCCTGACAGCTATAAGAGACGCAAGAGATAATGATTTAATAGGAGGAAGAGGCAGCCATCACCTTTGGCTACAGACAAGCGGTTCTGGCGGAGGGATAATGTAATTACGCGGATCCGGTAACGCGGGGGCGGGGGGTCGCGGAGCCGCAGACGCACTCGGTACTTAATTATCTCACAAAGTTTAATCCGCTCCTAAAGTCTCCCCCAAAGCGCAGGAACAGCCTGGGGATCCGCGGATTAAGGGGGGGTGGATAACGGGACTGGGCTCGCCCGGTAATTCGCACATTAATACGCACTTATTGTATCCTCGGCCCGAACCAGCAGCCCAGATAGTCGGGTCCAAACCCGGAGAGATCGGGAAAAAGCGTTGGAGTCTCAGCGTTCGGTGCTAACCCCTACTAGTTCCTGGCTGAGCTACTGTAACCAACCCCCCCCCCCCCCCCAATTGCCCTGCAGTGTCGGCCGATCCCCCCGTTTAATGTAATTAGAGCCACAGATTCATCTTACATGGCACCATCACAGTCAGTTCTGCCCCCTACTCTGTCCTTCATACCCCCCCCCCCATAATGTCTTCCTGGAGGGGGGCAAATTGCCCAGAAATGGAGGAGGAGATTTAATCGAATTCACCTTATTTACTGTATTCCAGGGGCTTTTTGCAATTGGTCTTCCTTTTATGTGCCGAAACCCATGACTTTAGCATTTAAACAGTTTTTGGGGGTGACTAGGGTCTTCATTATTTATTTTTTAATTATTTCCCTTCTTCTTCTGCCTCTTTGCAGCTTTCAAATGGGGGTCAGTGACCCCGGCAGCCAAACCCTATTGCTCTGTGAGGCTCCAGTTTTATTGTTATTGTTACTTTTTATTCCTTATCTTTCTATTCAGCCCCTCTCCTATTCATATACCAGTCTCTCATCCAAACCACTCCCTGGTTGCTAAGGTAATTTGGACCCTAGCAACCAAATACCTGCTGAAATACCAAACTCCCAGCATGCTTAACCCTTGTATCTGGGAGTTGTAGTCCTGCTCCGGTTGGGCGGCGCCGTTATGGAAGGTTTATGTCCCTTTCATGAATCTATTTTGTAGCTGTAAATAGATTCGCTTCCCAGCCCCCCCCATGCCCGGGGCACGTGCCCAACTCTGCCCGCCGAGATATCGAACTGACGGATTTTAGGCCCAGGAAATTGAGTGGCAAATGTCTGTGTTCTTATCGGCCGGGGCCCCGACTCTGCACCATTATCCGCAGTGTGGAGCCGCCATCAATACTGAAGCCTTCCAGCCTCATTGTCTGCGCGGGGGGGGGAATATCGACGTATAACGACTCCCACTGCGTCCCCCGCGCTGCTTTTATCAGTTGTTTGAGTGAATAGGAGAGAAAATACTCACTGTAATAAATACAAACAGCTGGGAACTAAATTACAGGGAATGGTTTAACTATACAATTCCTGGTCAGTCAGACTGTAAGCCTTGTGGTCAAGGTGCCCCCTACTGTAAATGATAAGGATATTAGCAGTCACTGAGGGGTTCTGTGCCCCCCATATAAAGGCACAAGGCTGCAGGCTGAGTTATACAGGGAACTCTGAGTATCACTCATGTATTATAAGGGATAATGTACCCCCTACTGTAAATGATAAGGATATTAGCAGTCACTGAGGGGTTCTGTGCCCCCCATATAAAGGCACAAGGCTGCAGGCTGAGTTATACAGGGAACTCTGAGTATCACTCATGTATTATAAGGGATAATGTACCCCCTACTGTAAATGATAAGGATATTAGCAGTCACTGAGGGGTTCTGTGCCCCCCATATAAAGGCACAAGGCTGCAGGCTGAGTTATACAGGGAACTCTGAGTATCACTCATGTATTATAAGGGATAATGTACCCCTTACTGTAAATGATAAGGATATTAGCAGTCACTGAGGGGTTCTGTGCCCCCCATATAAAGGCACAAGGCTGCAGGCTGAGTTATACAGGGAACTCTGAGTATCACTCATGTATTATAAGGGATAATGTACCCCCTACTGTAAATGATAAGGATATTAGCAGTCACTGAGGGGTTCTGTGCCCCCCATATAAAGGCACAAGGCTGCAGGCTGAGTTATACAGGGAACTCTGAGTATCACTCATGTATTATAAGGGATGATGTACCCCCTACTGTAAATGATAAGGATATTAGCAGTCACTGAGGGGTTCTGTGCCCCCCATATAAAGGCACAAGGCTGCAGGCTGAGTTATACAGGGAACTCTGAGTATCACTCATGTATTATAAGGGATAATGTACCCCCTTTCTGGTGTTGTTTCTAATGGGAATGACTATGGCAGCTTCCACTATTATGTGTAAATAACAATAAATACAGAGAGTAAACAGTTAGTATATCTGTAAGCAATTGAAAACTAAACATTAGGGTTTACTTGCCCTTTAAATCTAACAGCAGACGGATCTCCCTGTACGCCCTGCCTGTCTGCGTTGCTGAACTAATAATATATTTATGAATTACCAGGGATCGGCTCATTTAGGAGAGTAAATCTCATTACAATCAGGGGAATGATTGGTTCCCGCAGCCCCCGGAGTGTAGGAGTTTAGGGCCCCGGGGCCCCACGCAGCGCCCGGTGCAGCCGGGAATTCCTTCCCTCTCAGGCCGTAGAACAAGAGCGAGTGGATCAATGCGGCAGATCTGCGCCCCGGGCCGGTTTCTCTCGTAATGAATAACATAATTATCTCCTCGGCCCTGGGGGGATTTTTAGTGTTAAAGTGACTTTAATTGTATCGTTTTCCCAATAAACAAACGTCCTTTGCATAAAATTAACAACAGCTCAATTAACAGCCGTTCTCAGACGTTAACTCCTTCCTGCTCAGGGCCCGGCGCCCCAGTTACACAGGCAGCCTATGGGATGGATACTATAGCCCAACATACAAACATACGTGTAAATAGCATGTACATGTGTCAGTGTGCGGAACTTATAGCCACTGGCATAACTGTATATACAGCAGTTCTTGCTTTTCAGCAAGTCCGACTTGGGACTCCTCCAGTTACATGGGAGTAGGAGAAACAATAGGTTAGCTGAAAGCAGTTCTAATGTGTAGCGCTGGCTGAAAGCTCAGACTCTATTGTTTCTGCTACTCCCATGTAACTGGAGGAGTCCCAAGCCGGACTTGGATTTCTTACTATTGAGTGCTATTCTGATACCTACTGGGAGCTGCTATCTTGCTCCCTTCCCATTGTTCTGCTGATTGGCTGCTGGGGGTGAGGGGGGGGGATATCACTCCAACTTGCAGCGCAGCAGTAAAGTATGCCTGAAGTTTATCAGAGCACAGGTCACATGGCTGTGGCACCCTGGGAAATGAAGAATATGGCTAGCCCCATGGAGGGGGGGAGAGGGAGCTGCTAATAGCGCATCTGTTGCTGTTACAATTACAGTTGGACACACACATGCACAGACTTGGTTGGACAGATTTGTCTGTAGATTGTAAGCTCTTGCGAGAAGGGCCCTCTGACCCTGTTGTTACTCTGTATACCCTTGTTTGTTTGTTGGTTTTACCCAAGTAACTAAAAGAGTGGATTGGGCCCCCCCCCTCCCTCCACCTGGCCCGCCCACTTGTGTCCCCCTGCTCCCCGCCCACTCCTGTCCCCTACTCACCGCTCACTTGCACCAGGGTACGTATGATGGCAGCTGGAGTGGGGGGGCTATTTAACAACTATGGAGGAAGCAGAGTGCATAATCTGGGCCCCCCCCCCAACCGCAGGGTCTCTATAGTTACACCACTGGGCGGGGGGAGTGGGGGCAAGTGGTAGTTGGGCAGCAGTGTCTGTAGCATTCGGCCATAGTGGTCTATGTGCAGTCATCTGAGAGTGGGGGGTCAGACAGGGTTTGGGGGTCCCCCTGATACAGTAACAGGACCAGGGGTACAGGGAATCCACTCAGTCTACACAAACACTGACACAATGACAATACATTAATGTGGGCAGCAGAGCTTGCAATCTAACAGAACATGTCTGGACGCGGTGGGATTACAACTGGATATTTCGTATTTTCGACACTTTAATGAAAATCTCATCGTGTTCTGATTCCTGAGCTCAAACCTTTTCCAGAAAAGCCTCTCAGTCCTGAAGGAACGGCCAAGTCTGGGTTTGATCATACAGAGCTCTGGTAGGAGAAAGGGAAACAGTTTGGGGATTTGCCCCCGGGGAGAGAATCAGTTCCGCTCTCTGTTACACAGGAAATGGGCCAGATGGGTCAGTGTGCCCTTTAATCTCTTACTGTTCACTATTATGTTTGTAGCATAGTTATAAGTAGGGGTAACTTGCCCTTTGTATGTGCAGCATAAAGGTATTACATTCCTTCTCTGTATATTTGTATTTATACATATGGGTAGGAGGTGCCATAGTGTTTCCCTTAGACAGTACAGTATGGGGGTACAGCTTATTGGGAAACACTATGGCACCCCCTACCCATATGTATAAATACAAATATACAGAGAGGGAATGTTCTGGGCACACAATAAGCTGTACCCCATACTGTACTGTCTAAGGGAAACACTATGGCACCTCCTACCCATATGTATAAATACAAATATACAGAGAAGGAATGTTCTGGGCACACAATAAGCTGTACCCCCATACTGTACTGTCTAAGGGAAACACTATGGCACCTCCTACCCATATGTATAAATACAAATATACAGAGAGGGAATGTTCTGGGCACACAATAAGCTGTACCCCCATACTGTACTGTCTAAGGGAAACACTATGGCACCCCCTACCCATATGTATAAATACACACAAAGGAGCAATAAACTTTATTGATATATTTATTTATAGCTAGGGAACACTTCCCCTTTAATACCATGCATGGGTGGGTAGTTAGGAAGCTGCGCGGTTGGTGAGTGACCCCCATAACGATTAAAGGCGCAGACAAGTTAGAGAAGATTTATGGGTCTCGCGGCGCAGGGATAAGGGATTTGATTACTCGGCACATATTGCAGTCACCTGGGAGTTTATCAGGGAAATATTAATGAATATATTTACTCGTTCTTTCCTTCTGCCGCACCCCCCCCCCCGCCCCCGTGCCCCCCGCCTTTCCAATCCCCTTGGTCTTTAATACCAGAGAACTGGAATGCTGACAATAGGAAAGGATCTGCGTACAGACTGCGGTTACTCCGTGCAACTACAACTCCCAGCAGCCTTAGCAAGTTAGTAACAAAGTATCAGTTACATTATGAGACCATTGTGACGTCACTCGAGCCCAATGCCCCCCCCGACTGTATAACATTCTCCTAATACTAATACATATCCCATTACATAGCAGACATGTAGGCCCCCCAGCAGTCGCTCAGCTTTCCCATAACTGCAGCTCCAGCAGCCAAAGTCTCCATTGTGATGTCACTTATCTTCATAAAGTCAGGAGTTGCATTCTGGGTTGTTTTATTGCCTCCCCCCTTTCTGGAGTTGCTGTATAAGAGCAAAGAGGCTGGGCCTGGTCACATGACAGGCCCCTGGGGGGCAGGACATACAAAAGTGTCACTTTTCAGCACTGCAGTAAGTCAGATTGTTCTGATACAGATGATTCTCAGGCTGATACAGAAGGAACGGATGTTTTTGCAGGAAAGAGTGAAATTGGGGCAGAAAGGCTCGGTGGCCCCGCCCACATTGCCTTACGGGGGGGTTTACTGGCGAGTTTATGGGGAACGCACCTTCCTATTATTCCTTTTTATATGAAGCATAAAAGCTGAATCTGAACATATAAACGCGATTTTATTCCCCCAGGGACCCGCGCCGGAACCATAAAGTGTCAGCTTGTTTTCCTCTGCCGGGGGGGGGGGGGGGGGGGGGGGGCAAAGGGAAACAATATTTGTGCCCCCCCCCAACATGGGAACTGGGGAAACTGGTACAAAGGCCAAAAGACCAATTTAGTAACATCTGGGGATTCAGAGTATCAGTGGGTCTCATAGAGTGTCAGAGAGTGTCAGTGGGTCTCATAGAGTGTCAGAGAGTATCAGTGGGTCTCATAGAGTGTCAGAGAGTATCAGTGGGTCTCATAGAGTGTCAGTGGGTCTCATAGAGTGTCAGGGAGTATTGGGGAGTGTCTGAGAGTATCAGTGGGTCTCATAGAGTGTCGGTGGGTCTCATAGAGTGTCAGGGAGTATTGGGGAGTGTCTGAGAGTATCAGTGGGTCTGATAGAGTGCCAGTGGGTCTCATAGAGTGTCAGAGAGTATTGGGGAGTGTCTGAGAGTATCAGTGGGTCTCATAGAGTGTCGGTGGGTCTCATAGAGTGTCAGGGAGTATTGGGGAGTGTCATAGAGTGTCAGTGGGTCTCATAGAGTGTCAGAGAGTATCAGTGGGTCTCATAGAGTGTCAGAGAGTATCAGTGGGTCTCATAGAGTGTCAGTGGGTCTCATAGAGTGTCAGTGGGTCTCATAGAGTGTCAGGGAGTATTGGGGAGTGTCTGAGAGTATCAGTGGGTCTCATAGAGTGTCGGTGGGTCTCATAGAGTGTCAGGGAGTATTGGGGAGTGTCTGAGAGTATCAGTGGGTCTGATAGAGTGCCAGTGGGTCTCATAGAGTGTCAGAGAGTATTGGGGAGTGTCTGAGAGTATCAGTGGGTCTCATAGAGTGTCAGTGGGTCTCATAGTCTGTCAGAGAGTATCAGTGGGTCTCACAGTCTGTCAGAGAGTATCAGTGGGTCTCACAGTCTGTCAGAGAGTATCAGTGGGTCTCACAGTCTGTCAGAGAGTATCAGTGGGTCTCACAGTCTGTCAGAGAGTATCAGTGGGTCTCACAGTCTGTCAGAGAGTGTCACTTAGCATTAGTGAGTATCAGAGAATATAAGCGAGTACCAAAGATTAACATTAAATACCAGAGAGTATGAGAGAGTACCAGAGAGTATGAGAGTGTACCAGAGAGTATGAGAGTGTACCAGAGAGTATGAGAGGGTACCAGAGAGTATGAGAGGGTACCAGAGAGTATGAGAGGGTACCAGAGAGTATGAGAGGGTACCAGAGAGTATGAGAGTGTACCAGAGAGTATGAGAGGGTACCAGAGAGTATGAGAGTGTACCAGAGCGTATGAGAGTGTACCAGAGAGTATGAGAGTGTACCAGAGAGTATGAGAGGGTACCAGAGAGTATGAGAGTGTACCAGAGAGTATGAGAGGGTACCAGAGAGTATGAGAGTGTACCAGAGAGTATGAGAGGGTACCAGAGAGTATGAGAGTGTACCAGAGAGTATGAGAGTGTACCAGAGAGTATGAGAGTGTACCAGAGAGTATGAGAGGGTACCAGAGAGTATGAGAGTGTACCAGAGCGTATGAGAGTGTACCAGAGAGTATGAGAGTGTACCAGAGCGTATGAGAGTGTACCAGAGAGTACCAGAGGGTACCAGAGAGTATGAGAGGGTACCAGAGAGTATGAGAGTGTACCAGAGCGTATGAGAGTGTACCAGAGCGTATGAGAGTGTACCAGAGAGTACCAGAGGGTACCAGAGAGTATGAGAGGGTACCAGAGAGTATGAGAGTGTACCAGAGAGTACCAGAGGGTACCAGAGAGTATGAGAGGGTACCAGAGAGTACGACAGAGTACCAGAGTGTATGAGAGTGTACCAGAGTGTATGAGAGTGTACCAGAGAGTATGAGAGTGTACCAGAGTGTATGAGAGTGTACCAGAGAGTATGAGAGTGTACCAGAGGGTACCAGAGAGTATGAGAGGGTACCAGAGAGTACGACAGAGTACCAGAGTGTATGAGAGTGTACCAGAGTGTATGAGAGTGTACCAGAGAGTATGAGAGGGTACCAGAGTGTATGAGAGTGTACAAGAGAGTATGAGAGGGTACAAGAGAGTATGAGAGGGTACAAGAGGGGTGCTTGTCAGCAGCCAAACCAGGGATCTCACACAGGGATTGGGCCCCGGGGCCCCGCACTCACTGACACCCCCCGTACTGATACAAACGTCCCACTTTCAAGTTCTTTGTAGAATTCCGGCTGCCAGGGGGGGGGGGTCTCATCCTCTTTTGCATCAAAGGGAGCGGCCGGAGCAGATGCACCCCAACAGCGTTACCTGCACTCCCAGCGCCGGAATGGAACCCAGATGTGGGGGGGGGGATCTACTCTTTCCTCCAACCCCCCCCCCCCCATACTGCAATATAAACTGACTCCACGGGTGGCTCTTATTGGCTCAAAGTTATTCCCATGCCATGTCAGTAGGCAAAGTAACTGCCCGGAGCACCATAGGGGGCGCCCCTGGCTAATTGGCACACGCAGCTAGTATAGACTGGCACACGCGGCTAGTATAGACTGGCACACGCGGCTAGTATAGACTGGCACACGCGGCTAGTATAGACTGGCACACGCGGCTAGTATAGATTGGCACACGCGGCTAGTATAGATTGGCACACGCGGCTAGTATAGACTGGCACACGCGGGGGCTAGTATAGACTGGCACACGCGGCTAGTAGGGCTAGTATAGATTGGCACACGCGGCTAGTATAGACTGGCACACGCGGCTAGTATAGACTGGCACACGCGGCTAGTATAGACTGGCACACGCGGCTAGTATAGACTGGCACACGCGGCTAGTATAGACTGGCACACGCGGCTAGTATAGACTGGCACACGCGGCTAGTATAGACTGGCACACGCGGCTAGTATAGACTGGCACACGCGGCTAGTATAGACTGGCACACGCAGCTAGTATAGATTGGCACACGCGGCTAGTATAGATTGGCACACGCGGCTAGTATAGACTGGCACACGCGGCTAGTATAGATTGGCACACGCGGCTAGTATAGACTGGCACACGCAGCTAGTATAGATTGGCACACGCGGCTAGTATAGACTGGCACACGCAGCTAGTATAGATTGGCACACGCGGCTAGTATAGCTTGGCACACGTGGCTAGTATAGATTGGCACAAGTAGGCACAGTGTTTGGCATTTTATGGGCACAATTCTGCACCTGTTGTTGTGCCCCGGCCCTTGGGGTCTCTATCAGTGATGCCCAACTGCCCCCCAGTAGCTGCCCATTTCTAGGCGCTGCCGCTCAGCAATACGACCCAGGGCTTCGGGCGCCATTGGCTGATTTATCGGAGGCGACGTTTATTAGGAGGAAAAAGGGCAATAATAGCGGAGGCGGCACAATGTTTAGTTGGAGAGCACTTAAACTTTATGGGGCAGCGACGTCTTTTATGTCCCAAATATTGCTGGAATCTCTCCCCACCAACGGGCACTCGGCTCCCTGGCTCCGGCGCGTGGCACCTTAAAGGCACAGAGACGCCTATTGTTACAGGCACAATACCCACTAAATCACTCAGGAGACCCCCAAAGACCCCCAGGACTTGTCCAGCTGAGGACAATGAGACAAAAGGTTTGATACAAAGTTTCCTGTTTGGATACAAAGGTATTTCTCTGCCCTCTGTGCCCCCCAGGGGCCCCTCTGCTGCCAGGGACCAACGCTAATGCCCCCTGTTCCAGCCCTGGGTATAACTCACTACAAAGGAGGCAGCAACCCCCCCCCCCCGGGGCTTAATGTTTAACCTGTATATTTGGTGCAGAATCCGACACCGGAACCACAAACAAATAACACGTGTCGGGGAAATGCTTTAATCCCACTCGGCTTGTGTTGGGCAAATAAATCCCATTGCCCCAGTCAGAACAGCCCCAGGGCAAGTATGCCCCTCCCTGCCCTGAAATAGAGCAACTCTTATTTACTCACCAGGGGCCACTCCAGACAACAGTGCTGTAAATCTAAATAAGGCCTATCCGCCTTTATACAGTCCCTGCCATAAAGCAAGGCAGCACTGCCGTGTATAGCTAAAGGGAAGCAGAGGCAGCCAATCAGGCCCCCTGTTCCAGCCCTGGGTAGAGCTCAATACAAAGGAGGCAGCAACCCCCCCCCCCCCCCCCGGGGCTTAATGTTTAACCTGTATATTTGGTGCAGAATCCGACACCGGATCCACAAACAAATAACTCGTGTCAGGGAAATGCTTTAATCCCACTCGGCTTGTGTCGGGCAAATAAATCCCATTGCCCCAGTCAGAACAGCCCCAGGGCAAGTATCCCCCTCCCTGCCTAGAAATAGAACCACTCTTACCCACTCACCAGGGGTCTCTCCTGACAGCAGTGCTGTAAATCTAAATAAGGCCCTTTATACAGTCTCTGCCATAAAGCAAGGCAGCACTGCTGCGAACAGCTAAAGGGAAGCAGAGGCAGCCAATCAGAACCCAGGAAACACCCCCCCCCCCACACTCGAAACATAAAAGAAAGCGGAACATCTGTTTTCAGGCAGCGGTAAATACATTTATTCTGATGTTGGAAACATTGTTCTGTTCCGACTCCCCGCAGGTTGGTTCCAATTAAGAATGGATTTGTTATTCAGAGGCTGCGCTGAAGGGAACGGAGAGTCTGGAAAATATTAATCAAGTCTCATCGTTAGCAGCGCACAGATAAACGAGGGTGGGGGGGTTATTATGGTATCCTGGGGAACCGGGGACAGCCCCTGTGGAACCAACCACTATGGCAGCTCCACGTAGGGGGCAATAGTAGTGATGGGGAAAAAGTCACGGTCACGTCCAAAAAAATTGCGGTCACATTAAAAAAGTTGCGTTTCGAGATTAGCTCATCACTAGTGGGGCTCATTTATCAACACTGGGCAAGTTTGCCCCCCGGGCAGTAACCCATAGAAACCAATCAGTGAAAAAAAAAACTCCAGGCACCCAATATTCCATAGGAAGCTCTAGAGTTCTAAGCTCGTTAGTACTGTAATTACCTAGAACCCTGCAAGGGAAAAGAGGCAGAATGGAATAACCCCCCCGGGGGGCAGGAACACTGCCGGTATCTCTCCATAGAAGGCAATGAGAGCGACTGCAGGTGCTGGCGGGGTTAATTCCAGGGCAGCGCTCGGAGTCGGCCATTAATTCCGCCGCAGAGAATATTCATGGGCAATAATGTGCCCAAAAGCCTTCATTAGCGGGAGATGCAGAATGACTCCTGGCGGAGGCTCCAGCGGCCCCCGATAATGGGCTATTTATAAGGAGGCTTGTGGGACACCAGCAGATGGGCCTGTGGGTTATGCGGGAAGAGCCATTGTGTAGGGAGATGGGGGGGGGCTATTGTTTGTCAGTGGGGAGTGAGAGCTGTAGTTAAACATCACCTGCCTGTAATCCCTGTAGATGGGGGTTTAACCAATTACTGTGAAAAAGCTCATTGTCATGTATAATACATACTGGGAATTTATTAAAGGGGAACTCCACCCAAACACAGAAATTCTAACAACCCCCCCCCCGGATCAATTCATTCCACATATTCACTGAGTGATTCCTGGAACGATTTACAGACTGATAGGGAGGCTGGGAGTTACAGTTACACATTAATTTCCTGTTATTTATATACACATTTCCCCAGAGCTTTATCATCATTCAACAACATTCCCATCAGTCCCTGCCCCAGTGAGCTTACAATCTAAGGCCCCTATCCCATTCCCATCAGTCCCTGCCCCAGTGAGCTTACAATCTAAGGCCCCTATCCCATTCCCATCAGTCCCTGCCCCAGTGAGCTTACAATCTAAGGTCCCTATCCCATTCCCATCAGTCCCTGCCCCAGTGAGCTTACAATCTAAGGTCCCTATCCCATTCCCATCAGTCCCTGCCCCAGTGAGCTTACAATCTAAGGTCCCTATCCCATTCCCATCAGCCCCTGCCCCAGTGAGCTTACAATCTAAGGTCCCTATCTCATTCCCATCAGCCCCTGCCCCAGTGAGCTTACAATCTAAGGTCCCTATCACATTCCCATCAGCCCCTGCCCCAGTGAGCTTACAATCTAAGGTCCCTATCACATTCCCATCAGCCCCTGCCCCAGTGAGCTTACAATCTAAGGTCCCTATCTCATTCCCATCAGCCCCTGCCCCAGTGAGCTTACAATCTAAGGTCCTCAGTACTCTGCTCCAAGACCTGATTGGCTGAGGAGCCAGTACCCCGCCCCCGCATGTACCTTTGGCCGCTCCGGGCCCCGAGTGACTGATGGAGGTTCTGGTACCAGAGAAATGAGAATTAGGAAACTGTCGCGGTTCTTTCAGTGCCTATAAAACCGCCGCTCACAATGTTGTATTTGCCCATTGTCCTGTTCCCCCGGGGCCCGACGGCCCCATAATGCGCTCATTGTACAAGACAAATGAAATTCCGCACAATGCCGGGGGGACCCATCCTTCTTCCTAATGACCCCCCCTGTCACTCCAGAAACGTGCGGCGGCTTCTAACTGACCGGCCGGCGGGTAACGGAGCCCCCCCCCCGTCCCTTCCACGGGCGCAGCAAGGTCACGGGAGTAATGGGCGGCAGGGAGTTCCATTCCACTGATAATCAGGGGTCCCCAACTGCTGAGCCCCAAAACTACTGCTGAGCCCCAAAACTGCTACTGCTGAGCCCCAAAACTGCTACTGCTGAGCCCCAAAACTGCTACTGCTGAGCCCCAAAACTGCTACTGCTGAGCCCCAAAACTGCTACTGCTGAGCCCCAAAACTACTGCTGCTGAGCCCCAAAACTGCTACTGCTGAGCCCCAAAACTGCTACTGCTGAGCCCCAAGACTAATGCTGAGCCCCAAAACTGCTACTGCTAAGCCCCAAGACTAATGCTGAGCCCCAAAACTACTGCTGCTGAGCCCCAAAACTGCTACTGCTGAGCCCCAAAACTGCTACTGCTGAGCCCCAAAACTGCTACTGAGCCCCAAGACTAATGCTGAGCCCCAAGACTAATGCTGAGCCCCAAAACTGCTACTGCTGAGCCCCAAAACTACTGCTGCTGAGCCCCAAAACTGCTACTGCTGAGCCCCAAAACTACTGCTGCCGAGCCCCAAAACTACTACTGCTGAGCCCCAAAACTACTGCTGAGCCCCAAAGCTGCTACTGCTGAGCCCCAAAACTGCTACTGCTGAGCCCCAAAACTACTGCTGCTGAGCCCCAAAACTACTGCTGCCGAGCCCCAAAACTACTGCTGCCGAGCCCCAAAACTACTGCTGCCGAGCCCCAAAACTACTGCTGCCGAGCCCCAAAACTACTACTGCCGAGCCCCAAAACTACTGCTGCCGAGCCCCAAAACTACTGCTGCCGAGCCCCAAAACTACTGCTGAGCCCCAAAGCTGCTACTGCTGAGCCCCAAAGATACTGCTGAGCCCCAAAGATACTGCTGAGCCCCAAAGATACTGCTGAGCCCCAAAGCTGCTACTGCTGAGCCCCAAAGATACTGCTGAGCCCCAAAGCTGCTACTGCTGAGCCCCAAAGCTGGGAACTGGCACTTATATTGTAGTGTCACCCACTGTGACCTACAGCACTTATATTTGCCCATTTGTGTCTGTTAGTTGCCCCTCCCATATAGATTGTAAGCTCTACGGGGCAGGGACCTCCTTCCTCTTGTGTTTCTGACTCTTTATTGTAACTGTACCTTGTATTTATTTGTATTTATTGTTATACTTTGTATTTATCTATTATCTTATTAACCCCCTGTTTGTATGAATGAATTCTACTGTACAGCGCTGGGTACATAAGTAGCACTTTATAAATAAAGATATACATACATACATACATACATAAAGCTACTGCTGAGCCCCGGCTGTGGGGCAACTCAGAGACAAATGGACCAGCACCAGTAATAATAGGGTTCCAGTAATGTCAGGATCCAGTTTGGGGGGAACCCTCAGCGCCGGCTGCAGTAATGGGCACGGCCGGGAACTGCGCCCCCTGTAGGGATAACTGGCACCTCACTATCTGCCAGTCTGAAGGAAGAGTCTGGGTTGGGCAGATGCCAGGACTAGTGGGGGAGGCACAATGGGCCGGGGGCTGATTCTACAGTTTGGGCCCCCGGTCCCAGCGAAGGCTCCAGGGTACAATGACATTCCTGGCAATTCTGTGCCTCCTACGTTGGGGCAGAGCAGTTTGGGGCAGCGGCGCAGCTACAGAGCAATAACTTGCCCCTCCCTTTCCCTGCTCAACTGCCCCTCACACCCCCCCCCCAAAATTGCCCTGCCACCCCTTATGTCCCCCCCTAGGTCTAGGTACACCACTGGTCTGGGGGGGGGGCCCTATCATGCTATTGGCCATGCACAGAGCCAGGACCTCAACCCGACTGAACCCCTTTGGGACAAACTGGAACCCCAACTGTAAACCTGATCCCCAAGCAGTGGTGTAATGACAAGTGATCAGGGGGCAGGGGGGCCGACGCTTAGTCATATAAATACCCCCCCCCCAGTCCAGGCCCCCCTGACCCCCCCATGACTGTAGTGTATTTTAGTTAAACCATTGCAGCAAAGGGCAATTTTATATTAATGCCCTTGGGTTGGGAATAAGATATTGGGGGGGCCCTATACTATTGGTTATGTAATTAAAATGCATAAAGTCTGACCAATAAGGATTGTTTCCCTTGCTGGTTCTGATGCCTTTGCTCTTGGTTTATCTTCTCCTATTGTCTCTCCGGGGGGGGGGGGGGGGCACTCAGGGCATAAAACTGGATCAGTTCAGTCAGAACCAGACAGAACAGTCCAGGTTATCACCGCGCCCCCCGGCCGAGCTATAAAACACCCCCCAATCACTGATAATCTAAGGTAAATGCGAACGCTGTGCTGGGAGTGCGGCCGGTGGGCTCCGGCGAGGAGAGCAAGATGATTATTATTGTTAGGCTTTACTTGCCCTTTGATGCCAAATCTCCAGCTTGTTACGGGTTTCAGATGGAAATTATAGATTCCAGACAGGCTCGTGTGATTGGCTGCTCCCGACCCGCCGCTGATTGCTCCGCCACTCGTCCCTGTACGAGAGGAATCTTCAAGGGCCGTGAAACTCGCCATCTGCCTCTCGTGTTTAATCGCCCTCTGCGCAGAAATAATGCACCGACGCCGGGCAGCCGCGCATGGAAACCCATCGGCCTTGCAATCAGCGCCGAGATCCACTCCTATAGCATCTCATTTGTAGGAAAAGCTTAAAAAAACCCAGGGGTATGTGAAAATAATACCCTAAGGTATTTGCCCCTGGGGCAAAATCGATGGCTTGAGGGGGTCACCATTGGGGGGTACAGAGGGTCAGGGGTCCAATAGTAAAAGGAGATTCCATAAGATGTAAATGTATATTTGAGGGCAGAAAAGGGGGTGGGGGTTTGCAGGTGAGTGGGTGGGGTTTGGTATAATGGGGCGTGGCCAGGTGTATCAGGGGTGGGGGACAATAAGGGTACTTTGCCTGGGGCAAAATCAATGGCTTGAGGGGGTCACCATTGGGAAGCACAGTAAATGTCTGATTTGAGGGCAGCAAAGGGGGTGGGGTTTGCAGGTGAGTGGGTGGGGCTTTGGTATAATGGGGCGTGGCCAGGTGTATCAGGGGTGGGGGACAATAAGGGTCAGATTTATCAGAATGTGAGATTAAAGCTTATTACAGAAACATTCACCCACTTGATTTATTCCTATGGGATTTTTATTTATCAAATGGTGAACTGTAACTTTCCCCATTGATATATTTGCTTCTGAAAACCCCATAGGAATGAATGGAAAGTGGGTGCATTTCTCTGCGATAAATTCTAATCTCAAATTATTATAACTCTGCGGGGCATTTGTTTCATTATTGGGGGCCCCCATTCTACTCGTTGCCAGGGCCCCCCACCTCGGTGACGGATGGGCTAAAATCTGGCGCCCAATGGAAAACATTCAGCTTGACATTGGGCAGAGGTTAGTGAGTAGCCCCCCTATGTAGTATTGGGGTGCAGCCAAGGGACACTCTGTGCCGCTCTCTCTAATAAAGAGACAGAGAGGGATCTCCCATAGGCAGAGACAGCAGGTACATCCAAGGCCGATATTCCTTATAGTAAGTGACATTAATCCCCCCGCCCTGCCAGATACCCCCCCTCGGCAAATCCATCAGCCCCGGGTCAGTGACTCTCTCCGCCGGTCTCGCTGTGTAATTGAATCCTGAGAGTCACTTGTCTCTGTCACTCGCCTGAAAGAGCTGTCAGCACCCTGACTGATTATACCCTGCGCAACTACAACTCCCAGCCACCCCGACAGGCACCCATTTCTAACAACACAGGAAAAAAAAAAAAGGAATGTTCTGGGCACATAATACTGACTCATACTGTGTAAGGGAAGCAACATGGCAGCTCCCAGCTCTGGGTAAAACATCCCCTGACTGTCCAACCATGAGTAATTACCCCAGGGATCTCTCTGCCATCCTCCCATTGGCAGAGGCGCCCCCCGGCACCAACGTACCCAGCTGAGCGATACGAGGGGCCCCTCCTCGGCCCCCAGACTGCGGCCGCTGTGCCCAGAGCGAGGCTGACGGGAGTCCGACTCCCATTGTTCCAGACAAAGGAAAAAGCTTTAGGGCATCAATATCGACTCTCAGGGGAACCCGGGGCCCAAAATAAAGGGCAATAATTCCAACATAATTTATTTTTTTGGCTGGAATATTTGTAATTATCAGTTACAGAAATAATTTGGAATTATTGCCCTTTATTGTTTTCAGTGGCCAATGTGGATTGGTAGTTACTGGGGCCCCAAGTCATTATAGGGCCACTGGCACCACCATTAACTCTACAAATCCCACTACGGATTGGAAGCCCCGATGCCAAGGGGACCCCATGTAGACAGCGTGGCATTTCTTTGTTGCGATTGGCGCAGCTCTGGGTACGACCCCCCCCCCCCAGTGATGTCACCTCGCAGGAATTCGGGCGCAGCTGCCGCTTCTGAAAAGACTCACGTCGGAGATAAAAGAGGGTCCCTCCTTGGATATTCACAGTGTGTTCCCACTCCCCACACAAACAGTTTTGTCTTCCGCTTAATTTAATTATTTCCCCTTTATCTCCTCCCTCCCCTGAGAACAAAGCCGACCGGAGGGGCCCCCAACCTTCCCAGCCCCAAAATAGAAACAAATAAAACAAAAAAAAATGGTGTTGCACCAACTTTTCCCTGTATGATGAGTGGGGGGGGGGTATTTACCCAAATAGGCACTTTCACTCACTGCCAAAATAATGCCCCTCAGAGTGGGGGGTGGGGGCAACAGCAACTGGGAGGTGAAAGGAGCAATATTCACTTTCTACTCTTATTTCCCTACAGAAATAGGGGTTGGTAGCACTAGGTAGGTACCTAATATATAGGGGCAGAGACAGGGGAAAGTGTTGGAAGGGTTACTGCCTGCCCTGCTCTCATTTCCCTACAGAAATAGGGGTTGGTAGCACTAGGTAGGTACCTAATATATAGGGGCAGAGACAGGGGAAAGTGTTGGAAGGGTTACTGCCTGCTCTGCTCTCATTTCCCTACAGAAATAGGGGTTGGTAGCACTAGGTAGGTACCTAATATATAGGGGCAGAGACAGGGGAAAGTGTTGGAAGGGTTACTGCCTGCCCTGCTCTCATTTCCCTACAGAAATAGGGGTTGGTAGCACTAGGTAGGTACCTAATATATAGGGGCAGAGACAGGGGGAAAGTGTTGGAAGGGTTACTGCCTGCCCTGCTCTCATTTCCCTACAGAAATAGGGGTTGGTAGCACTAGGTAGGTACCTAATATATAGGGGCAGAGACAGGGGAAAGTGTTGGAAGGGTTAGTGCCTGCCCTGCTCTCATTTCCCTACAGAAATAGGGTTGGTAGCACTAGGTAGGTACCTAATATATAGGGGCAGAGACAGGGGAAAGTGTTGGAAGGGTTACTGCCTGCCCTGCTCTCATTTCCCTACAGAAATAGGGGTTGGTAGCACTAGGTAGGTACCTAATATATAGGGGCAGAGACAGGGGAAAGTGTTGGAAGGGTTACTGCCTACCCTGCTCTCATTTCCCTACAGAAATAGGGGTTGGTAGCACTAGGTAGGTACCTAATATATAGGGGCAGAGACAGGGGAAAGTGTTGGAAGGGTTACTGCCTACCCTGCTCTCATTTCCCTACAGAAATAGGGGTTGGTAGCACTAGGTAGGTACCTAATATATAGGGGCAGAGACAGGGGAAAGTGTTGGAAGGGTTACTGCCTGCCCTGCTCTCATTTCCCTACAGAAATAGGGGTTGGTAGCACTAGGTAGGTACCTAATATATAGGGGCAGAGACAGGGGAAAGTGTTGGAAGGGTTACTGCCTGCCCTGCTCTCATTTCCCTACAGAAATAGGGGTTGGTAGCACTAGGTAGGTACCTAATATATAGGGGCAGAGACAGGGGAAAGTGTTGGAAGGGTTACTGCCTGCCCTGCTCATAAAGAGATAAAACAGAATATACAGCAATGAGGCTGATAATGAATCAGAGGGATTTGCTATACGTTTCCCACTCACAGCCATAAATATCTGACTAGAAGTTTTGACTTAGAATTTGGGGCAAATCCCGGGATGTTGAGTAAATTTGTTGGGGAGGATAATGACTCAAAGCCACTGATAACGATCTCATTAGGACATTTTGTATCTAATTGATGCTTTTTGTAACTGATGGATCCTGAGCATCACTTGACCTCTGAACCGGCAGGGACTGACCCACAACATAGCGCCATTTAGTAATCATGTGCCTAAAGGCAAACTAATAAGCTAAAGCCTTTGGGCGAATTTCCTACAGACGAAAGTCATTTTAACTACACAAAACTCTCTGTTCTACAGAACAAACACTCGGAATTCAAAGGGGAACTTTAACCAAAACTGTTTGCATTAAGCAGAAAAAGCTTTATAATCCTTACCAGCTGCGATATATATATATATATATACATACATACAGCCCCCTCCTGTAATGTAACTGTAGGGAATATTTCTGTAGGGAAATGAGAGCAGGGCAGGCAGTAACCCTTCCAACACTTTCCCCTGTCTCTGCCCCTATATATTAGGTACCTACCTAGTGCTACCAACCCCTATTTCTGTAGGGAAATGAGAGCAGGGCAGGCAGTAACCCTTCCAACACTTTCCCCTGTCTCTGCCCCTATATATTAGGTACCTACCTAGTGCTACCAACCCCTATTTCTGTAGGGAAATGAGAGCAGGGCAGGCAGTAACCCTTCCAACACTTTCCCGTCTCTGTCCCTATATATTAGGTACCTACCTAGTGCTACCAACCCCTATTTCTGTAGGGAAATGAGAGCAGGGCAGGCAGTAACCCTTCCAACATTTACCCCCTTTGCCCCATTTAGCGCTGTTTGTAGGGCAATTTATTCCTCCAACTCCGCACTCTCTCATTTCCATGGGCAACAAAGGGGAATAAAGAGCTTTAATGTCATGTGATTTGGTTCTGCCAGATGTCAGGATTGGCCAAAATCCTAAAGCAAATTCTAGATTTGGTTTATCCCGAGTTTTTAGAAAATACCAATTATCTCTGCTGCTGCTTCTTAATTTCCAATCCAATCTAAAGTAATTGGCATATAAACCCGAGTTCTACACACACAGCCCTGACCCAACCCAAATAGATATTGATTGGTGCAGCAACAACATACGGATTAATGTACAGTATATGGAACCTTCATTGTATAAATCCAATCAATCTGATTCCTAATGAGAACTGTCCTTGTCCGGATCTTCCAATATCACCAATTACTGTATAGAAAGGAGCAGCGAATATTCCGATGTAATGGGATACACGTGGGGTGGGGAAATGGGCACAGCCCCCTCGCCCCATTCTATCAGCCTGCCCCCCACAACAAGGTTACAGATATATAGAAACATTGGGGTAACAGTCACCCCGCTATAGTTCCAGGGGTACCCAGGGCACAAATAAGCACTCACCCCAAATCCCCCCCTAACTGGCCTTCAGGCTGGGCCCCCTTAGCCCATAACAAGGTTACAGATATATAGAAACATTGGGGTAACAGTCACCCCGCTATAGTTCCAGGGGTACCCAGGGCACAAATAAGCACTCACCCCAAATCCCCCCCTAACTGGCCTTCAGGCTGGGCCCCCTTAGCCCATAACAAGGTTACAGATATATAGAAACATTGGGGTAACAGTCACCCCACTATAGTTCCAGGGGTACCCAGGGCACAAATACCCACTCACCCCAAATCCCCCCCTAACTGGCCTTCAGGCTGGGCCCCCTTAGCCCATAACAAGGTTACAGATATATAGAAACATTGGGGTAACAGTCACCCCGCTATAGTTCCAGGGTACCCAGGGCACAAATAAGCACTCACCCCAAATCCCCCCCTAACTGGCCTTCAGGCTGGGCCCCCTTAGCCCATAACAAGGTTTACAGATATATAGAAACATTGGGGTAACAGTCACCCCGCTATAGTTCCAGGGGTACCCAGGGCACAAATAAGCACTCACCCCAAATCCCCCCCTAACTGGCCTTCAGGCTGGGCCCCCTTAGCCCATAACAAGGTTACAGATATATAGAAACATTGGGGTAACAGTCACCCCGCTATAGTTCCAGGGGTACCCAGGGCACAAATAAGCACTCACCCCTCAGGCTGGGCCCGGTAGTGCAGCTGACAATTTAAAGGGTAAGTAAAGCTGCCGGAGGGCAGAGCTATTAGACAAACAGTGGGTCAGTATATTGGATTCGGCGCTGAAAGGATGAGAAACATAATGAAATTGGGAGCCAAACAGCGAGCGGCCGGCGCCGGCCCAACTCTGCCCAAATCGCACTTTGCCTTTATTTATTGCTGCAATTACCCAGATAATCCCCCAAACGCTACTCCGAGATAATCCCGTCCCATTTCCATAGTAATTGATTGGATATTTAGGACTCGGGAGAGAGGGGTTTGTGCAACATCCATTAGAATGAAATTCCCTATTATCTCCGATTGGTTCAGTAATGGCGGCATTAGCCGGGGCCCCTGGCATCGCACAAAACAATCACAATCCTTCACAGGTGCCGAAATGGTTCCTCGGGGGCAGCGCCGGCCCCGTCCCAAATGCCATTTGGTTTTCACGCTGCGCCGACTGCACAAGAGCGACCCGGCCGGCACTGCCCCCCCGGTAATGAGCTTGGCCAGTCGGATGGAGAAAACCTGGGCCGGATCAAACAACAAAAGGGCCGAGCTCTTGACTCTATTGTTGAACTGATGCTCCCACGAAATCCCTGTGTGGGAGTTGTAGTTCCACAACATCTGTTTGGTCACAGCTTTCCATTGGCCCAGTAATGAATAATAAAAGGTGCCAACACTTTATAGAAACAAACAGCACCCAGTAACCCCTTCCTCCTGTACCCCCTGCTCATCCCTTTAAAAGGACACCCCTATAAACAAACCCCCCCTCTCCCGGGAGCCCAGTGCCTTTGCCTAAACTGGTGGCCCTGCAGTGAGTGGATTTCACAGGTGATTGGCTATTAAGGGCCGGGTTGGCATGGTGCCTACTCCCCGCGCTTCTCTGCCGTTGGCGCGTCCATTCATTTTCCTTGGCAGAACCGCAGAGCGACGTTGCATATCTCAGTGCTGTCTCCCTGACAGCAGAGCCGCGTGCGTCACGACTGGAGGGAAATGCGTGGGAAACTGTCACAAACGCACTCAGTCACTCAGCGAGGGCCCCGCCCTGGCACCGGGGGTCACTTTCTGATAGGGACGGGGCCCAGGGGACTCCCTGACACGGATGGTAGTGGATACAGAAACTAACGTCTCAGCAGAGATGGGGGAGAAAAAGGGACTTTCTAATTACAACTCCCTGCACCCTCCAACGGCCATTCTGGGGTTTTAGTGCCTGTGTGATGGGTCAAGTGAGAGCCCCCAACCTTCCCTAGGGACCCTCTGCACTGGGGCAACACTGACCAGAAAACAATCTCTCTGGCCCAAGAGCTTACAATTAAACTGAAGGTGCTTAACTGGGACTGATTTCAGAGATACCAAGTGACTCTGAAGCATCAGGCGGTTCTACCAAATTGATTTCTGTACCTTTGTAACCCCGGCAGTGAGACTCCCAGCCTCCCCTCTACGGCTGCAGCCTCCCAGCCTCCCCTCTACGGCTGCAGCCTCCCAGCCTCCCCTCTACGGCTGCAGCCTCCCAGCCTCCCCTCTACGGCTGCAGCTCCCAGCCTCCCCTCTACGGCTGCAGCCTCCCAGCCTCCCCTCTACGGCTGCAGCCTCCCAGCCTCCCCTCTACGGCTGCAGCTCCCAGCCTCCCCTCTACGGCTGCAGCCTCCCAGCCTCCCCTCTACGGCTGCAGCCTCCCAGCCTCCCCTCTACGGCTGCAGCTCCCAGCCTCCCCTCTACGGCTGCAGCTCCCAGCCTCCCCTCTACGGCTGCAGCTCCCCAGCCTCCCCTCTACGGCTGCAGCTCCCAGCCTCCCCTTACGGCTGCAACTCCCAGCCTCCCCTCTACGGCTGCAGCCTCCAGCCTCCCCTCTACGGCTGCAACTCCAGCATCCCCCTCTACGGCTGCAGCTCCCAGCCTCCCCTCTACGGCGCACTCCCAGCACCCCCTCTACGGCTGCAGCCTCCCAGCCTCCCCTCTACGGCTGCAGCCTCCCAGCCTCCCCTCTACGGCTGCAACTCCCAGCACCCCCTCTACGGCTGCAGCCTCCCAGCCTCCCCTACGGCTGCACCCAGCCCCCTCTAGCTGCAGCCTCCCAGCCTCCCCTCTACGGCTGCAGCTCCCAGCCTCCCCTCTACGGCTGCAGCTCCCAGCCTCCCCTCTACGGCTGCAGCCTCCCAGCCTCCCCTCTACGGCTGCAACTCCCAGCACCCCCTCTACGGCTGCAGCCTCCCAGCCTCCCCTCTACGGCTGCAGCTCCCAGCCTCCCCTCTACGGCTGCAGCCTCCCAGCCTCCCCTCTACGGCTGCAGCTCCCAGCTTTCCCTGCAAGGGCAGTTACATGAGCACAGAACATTAAAGGTCAAGTATCCCCGGACACTACCCGTATTTCAGAGTTAGTGTAAGTGTGACTGTGTAACTTGCAGTACCGATTGTCACCAGCACTAAAATGCAGATCCTCCCACACACAGCAATGCAACAGTGCCCCCCCTGGGATTCTAAATTCATTTGAAATGAGACAATATTGAAGATGTTTCTGTCTGAACTGGTAACAGAAAGGAAAACTCACCCCCAACCAAGTTGGTTGCACCAGTTTCAGAACTAACAGACTGGACTTTTCTAACTGGGCCAGTACTAGTACCCGTGGCCTCTTTGCGCTACTCCCGGCCCCTCTATGGGTAGCTGAAGCCTCACTTCCAATCCCCCCCCCCGACCCTGCTGATACCCCCCGGGGTACTTACCGACTCAGCATCACCGCGCTGCCATGTTGGCTGCCAATCACTGGGGCCGAGGGGAACCTGCGAGAGAGACAGAGCTGAGTGAGTGGCAGTCTCGCCGGGCGCTGGGCACTCTCACAAGGGCTATTAGCATTATAAAGATGCCTCGGCGCTCATTTAATTTGACAACTCCCTGGAAACAGCCCTCCCCAGTTAACCCCCCCACTGCTGGAACAGCCCATTCCACCTCCCTTAATTGCACCGAGGCTTCTGCACAGAGTTAAAGGACAAGTAATACCAAAAACAACAATTATTCATTTGTATTCACTTACAGGGTAGGTGTGAAGGTCCCTCTATGGAGATGGAAATTCTATAGACTGGAAGCTACATGGTTAAATGTCGGGGGGCGACGGGGGGCTCGTTATCTAAGCTTTATTAATAACAGCAGTAAATAAAAATGGAATAGAAAATAAACCATGAGACAAAATTAGCAACAAGTTCTGGGTCAGATTCAGATCAGATAAACAGGAAACGCTGGAACCGATCCGATTCCCATCCGGCTAAATATATACACAGGGGTGCCCAGCAGTGCCACAAACACATATATATATGTACATGGGGTTCCCTACCCAGAGAGGGGCAATGAGTGATACATTGGGGTAAGGAGGAAAGGGGATCTCACCATCAGCATAGGAAGGGGTTCCTTACTGTAAGGGCAGTCAGGTTATGGGGTTCCCTACCCAGAGAGGGGGAATGAGTGATACATTGGGGGTGGGGAGGAAAGGGGATCTCACTATCAGCATAGGAAGGGGTTCCTTACTGTAAGGGCAGTCAGGTTATGGGGTTCCCTACCCAGAGAGGGGGAATGAGTGATACATTGGGGGTGGGGAGGAAAGGGGATCTCACCATCAGCATAGGAAGGGGTTCCTTACTGTAAGGGCAGTCAGGTTATGGGGTTCCCTACCCAGAGAGGGGGAATGAGTGATACATTGGGGGTGGGGGGGAAAAGGGGATCTCACCATCAGCATAGGAAGGGGTTCCTTACTGTAAGGGCAGTCAGGTTATGGGGTTCCCTACCCAGAGAGGGGGAATGAGTGATACATTGGGGGTGGGGGGGAAAAGGGGATCTCACCATCAGCATAGGAAGGGGTTCCTTACTGTAAGGGCAGTCAGGTTATGGGGTTCCCTACCCAGAGAGGGGGAATGAGTGATACATTGGGGGTGGGGGGGAAAAGGGGATCTCACCATCAGCATAGGAAGGGGTTCCTTACTGTAAGGGCAGTCAGGTTATGGGGTTCCCTACCCAGAGAGGGGGAATGAGTGATACATTGGGGGTGGGGGGGAAAAGGGGATCTCACCATCAGCATAGGAAGGGGTTCCTTACTGTAAGGGCAGTCAGGTTATGGGGTTCCCTACCCAGAGAGGGGGAATGAGTGATACATTGGGGGTGGGGAGGAAAGGGGATCTCACCATCAGCATAGGAAGGGGTTCCTTACTGTAAGGGCAGTCAGGTTATGGGTTCCCTACCCAGAGAGGGGGAATGAGTGATACATTGGGGGTGGGGAGGAAAGGGGATCTTACCATCAGCATAGGAAGGGGTTCCTTACTGTAAGGGCAGTCAGGTTATGGGGTTCCCTACCCAGAGAGGGGGAATGAGTGATACATTGGGGGTGGGGAGGAAAGGGGATCTCACCATCAGCATAGGAAGGGGTTCCTTACTGTAAGGGCAGTCAGGTTATGGGGTTCCCTACCCAGAGAGGGGGAATGAGTGATACATTGGGGGTGGGGAGGAAAGGGGATCTCACCATCAACATAGGAAGGGGTTCCTTACTGTAAGGGCAGTCAGGTTATGGGGTTCCCTACCCAGAGAGGGGGAATGAGTGATACATTGGGGGTGGGGGGGAAAAGGGGATCTCACCATCAGCATAGGAAGGGGTTCCTTACTGTAAGGGCAGTCAGGTTATGGGGTTCCCTACCCAGAGAGGGGGAATGAGTGATACATTGGGGGTGGGGGGGAAAAGGGGATCTCACCATCAGCATAGGAAGGGGTTCCTTACTGTAAGGGCAGTCAGGTTATGGGGTTCCCTACCCAGAGAGGGGGAATGAGTGATACATTGGGGGTGGGGGGGAAAAGGGGATCTCACCATCAGCATAGGAAGGGGTTCCTTACTGTAAGGGCAGTCAGGTTATGAGGTTCCCTACCAAGAGAGGGGGAATGAGTGATACATTGGGGGTGGGGGGGAAAAGGGGATCTCACCATCAGCATAGGAAGGGGTTCCTTACTGTAAGGGCAGTCAGGTTATGGGGTTCCCTACCCAGAGAGGGGGAATGAGTGATACATTGGGGGTGGGGGGGAAAAGGGGATCTCACCATCAGCATAGGAAGGGGTTCCTTACTGTAAGGGCAGTCAGGTTATGGGGTTCCCTACCCAGAGAGGGGGAATGAGTGATACATTGGGGGTGGGGGGGAAAAGGGGATCTCACCATCAGCATAGGAAGGGGTTCCTTACTGTAAGGGCAGTCAGGTTATGGGGTTCCCTACCCAGAGAGGGGGAATGAGTGATACATTGGGGGTGGGGGGGAAAAGGGGATCTCACCATCAGCATAGGAAGGGGTTCCTTACTGTAAGGGCAGTCAGGTTATGGGGTTCCCTACCCAGAGAGGGGGAATGAGTGATACATTGGGGGTGGGGAGGAAAGGGGATCTCACCATCAGCATAGGAAGGGGTTCCTTACTGTAAGGGCAGTCAGGTTATGGGGTTCCCTACCCAGAGAGGGGGAATGAGTGATACATTGGGGGTGGGGAGGAAAGGGGATCTCACCATCAGCATAGGAAGGGGTTCCTTACTGTAAGGGCAGTCAGGTTATGGGGTTCCCTACCCAGAGAGGGGGAATGAGTGATACATTGGGGGTGGGGAGGAAAGGGGATCTCACCATCAGCATAGGAAGGGGTTCCTTACTGTAAGGGCAGTCAGGTTATGGGGTTCCCTACCCAGAGAGGGGGAATGAGTGATACATTGGGGGTGGGGAGGAAAGGGGATCTCACCATCAGCATAGGAAGGGGTTCCTTACTGTAAGGGCAGTCAGGTTATGGGATTCCCTACCCAGAGAGGGGGAATGAGTGATACATTGGGGGTGGGGAGGAAAGGGGATCTCACCATCAGCATAGGAAGGGGTTCCTTACTGTAAGGGCAGTCAGGTTATGGGGTTCCCTACCCAGAGAGGGGGAATGAGTGATACATTGGGGGTGGGGAGGAAAGGGGATATCACCATCAGCATAGGAAGGGGTTCCTTACTGTAAGGGCAGTCAGGTTATGGGGTTCCCTACCAAGAGAGGGGGAATGAGTGATACATTGGGGTGGGGAGGAAAGGGGATCTCACCATCAGCATAGGAAGGGGTTCCTTACTGTAAGGGCAGTCAGGTTATGGGATTCCCTACCAAGAGAGGGGGAATGAGTGATACATTGGGGGTGGGGAGGAAAGGGGATCTCACCATCAGCATAGGAAGGGGTTCCTTACTGTAAGGGCAGTCAGGTTATGGGATTCCCTACCCAGAGAGGGGGAATGAGTGATACATTGGGGGTGGGGGGGAAAGGGGATCTCACCATCAGCATAGGAAGGGGTTCCTTACTGTAAGGGCAGTCAGGTTATGGGATTCCCTACCAAGAGAGGGGGAATGAGTGATACATTGGGGGTGGGGAGGAAAGGGGATCTCACCATCAGCATAGGAAGGGGTTCCTTACTGTAAGGGCAGTCAGGTTATGGGGTTCCCTACCCAGAGAGGGGGAATGAGTGATACATTGGGGGTGGGGGGGAAAGGGGATCTCACCATCAGCATAGGAAGGGGTTCCTTACTGTAAGGGCAGTCAGGTTATGGGATTCCCCACCAAGAGAGGGGGAATGAGTGATACATTGGGGGTGGGGGGGGGACTCAGGAAGGGACATTGGGCAGTGACAGATCTTTGCTGGATTTGGCCAAACTTAGCCACCAAATCACTGGCCCAAGAGGCCTATAGGGGCTCCCCAGTGGGTAAAGGTGGCCATACACGCACCGATATTATCGTACGAAACCTCGTTTCGTACGATAATCGGTGCGTGTATGGTATGTCAGCGAGCCGACCGATGTCGCAGGAAGCCGATCGGCCAGGTTAGAAAATTTTGATCGGGGGCCATAGAAGGCGTCTGACCAAAATTCTCCCTTCAGCGCTGAATCGGCAGAAGGAGGTAGAAATCCTATTGTTTCTCCTTACCTGCCGATTCAGCCCTGAATGGTGTGTGGCGGATCTGACGATGTTTCGTGCGACCGACGGTCGTACGAAACATCGTGAGATCGCCACGTGTATGGCCACCTTTAGGGTCAGGCAGCGGTTGGTTGGATACAGACTGGATGGGAAGGGCCCAGTGAGCAGCTCAGGTCGGACTGGTTATGTTGCTCATTAACATAAGGGGAGGGGCCAGGGGGAGGGACACAGAAATCCTCCCCGGTGTTTATTTTGGAGCAAAACTGATTGGAAAATATTTTGGGCCCAGAATTGAATGTCCCTGCGAGGGGCAGATATGGGGCAGATATGGGGCAGATATGGGGCAGATATGGGGCAGATATGGGGCAGATATGGGGCAGATATGGGGCAGATATGGGGCAGATATGGGGCAGATATGGAACTTGGGGGCTGTGACTGTTACAAACAGCAAATAAGCCAGAAAAAGACCCAAATATATAAATACCCCTATGTGGGTCCCTACAGGGATAAATACCCCTATGTGGGTCCCTACAGGGATAAATACCCCTATGTGGGTCCCTACAGGGATAAATACCCCTATGTGGGTCCCTACAGGATGAATACCCCTATGTGGGTCCCTACAGGGATAAATACCCCTATGTGGGTCCCTACAGGGATGAATACCCCTATGTGGGTCCCTACAGGGATAAATACCCCTATGTGGGTCCCTACAGGGATAAATACCCCTATGTGGGTCCCTACAGGGATAAATACCCCTATGTGGGTCCCTACAGGGATAAATACCCCTATGTGGGTCCCTACAGGGATAAATACCCCTATGTGGGTCCCTACAGGGATAAATACCCCTATGTGGGTCCCTACAGGGATAAATACCCCTATGTGGGTCCCTACAGGGATAAATACCCCTATGTGGGTCCCTACAGGGATGAATACCCCTATGTGGGTCCCTACAGGGATGAATACCCCTATGTGGGTCCCTACAGGGATAAATACCCCTATGTGGGTCCCTACAGGGATAAATACCCCTATGTGGGTCCCTACAGGGATAAATACCCCGGGGTAACAGGCAGGAAGCAACATTCTCATTGGATAATTAGGGGCCAATCCCTAACCGAATAAAAGTACCCGCCCCCAACCCCGTGCCAGGGAAGCCTTGGGGCTGTAACTCAGTGTCACAGGACCTTGTTGCCCCCGGGGCACTAAAGCTGGCCATACACGTGGCGATCCGACGATGTTTCGTACGACCATCGGTCGCACGAAACATCGTCAGATCCGCCACACACCATTCAGGGCTGAATCGGCAGGTAAGGAGAAACAATAGGATTTCTACCTCCTTCTGCCGATTCAGCTCTGAAGGGAGAATTTGGTCAGGCGCCTTCTATGGCCCCCGATCAAAATTTTCAAACTTGTCCGATCGGCGAGTCGTCCGATATCAGCAGCTTCCTGCGATATCGGTCGACTCGCCGACATGCCATACACGCACCGATTATCGTACGAAACGAGGTTTCGTACGATAATATCGGTGCGTGTATGGCCACCTTAACAGGATTAGATCCCGCCGCCCATCAGAGACCCGACGGAACTAAACATTTGGGGAACATTCCGGGGAGACAGAAGGTTCGGATTTAAATTACAAAATCCAGTGAAAAGAGAAATTACTTCTGTGTATTGGGGCCTCGTCTTTGTTTTGTACAAATATTAAACAACATGCCGGAATGAGAATTAATCCTTCCACGACTGCACCGACCTGACTGATATGCCCCCCCCCCCCCCCCCCCCCACTCTGCCCCCCCGGGCCCCCCACTCACAGTTACACATAACTATAAACCCAGTGAGAATGAGGGATGAATGGGTATTGGGGAGTTGTATCAGGAGTCAGAACCAGCAGTGCAGGGAAGGGAAAGGGACAGGCACAGTGACAGTTACACATAACTATAAACCCAGTGAGAATGAGGAATGAATGGGTATTGGGGAGTTGTATCAGGAGTCAGAACCAGCAGTGCAGGGAAGGGAAAGGGACAGACACAGTGACAGTTACACATAACTATAAACCCAGTGAGAATGAGGGATGAATGGATATTGGGGAGTTGTATCAGGAGTCAGAACCAGCAGTGCAGGGAAGGGAAAGGGACAGACACAGTGACAGTTACACATAACTATAAACCCAGTGAGAATGAGGGATGAATGGATATTGGGGAGTTGTATCAGGAGTCAGAACCAGCAGTGCGGGGAAGGGAAAGGGACAGACACAGTGACAGTTACACATAACTATAAACCCAGTGAGAATGAGGGATGAATGGATATTGGGGAGTTGTATCAGGAGTCAGAACCAGCAGTGCAGGGAAGGGAAAGGGACAGACACAGTGACAGTTACACATAACTATAAACCCAGTGAGAATGAGGGATGAATGGATATTGGGGAGTTGTATCAGGAGTCAGAACCAGCAGTGCGGGGAAGGGAAAGGGACAGACACAGTGACAGTTACACATAACTATAAACCCAGTGAGAATGAGGGATGAATGGATATTGGGGAGTTGTATCAGGAGTCAGAACCAGCAGTGCAGGGAAGGGAAAGGGACAGACACAGTGACAGTTACACATAACTATAAACCCAGTGAGAATGAGGGATGAATGGATATTGGGGAGTTGTATCAGGAGTCAGAACCAGCAGTGCAGGGAAGGGAAAGGGACAGACACAGTGACAGTTACACATAACTATAAACCCAGTGAGAATGAGGGATGAATGGATATTGGGGAGTTGTATCAGGAGTCAGAACCAGCAGTGCGGGGAAGGGAAAGGGACAGACACAGTGACAGTTACACATAACTATAAACCCAGTGAGAATGAGGGATGAATGGATATTGGGGAGTTGTATCAGGAGTCAGAACCAGCAGTGCAGGGAAGGGAAAGGGACAGACACAGTGACAGTTACACATAACTATAAACCCAGTGAGAATGAGGGATGAATGGATATTGGGGAGTTGTATCAGGAGTCAGAACCAGCAGTGCGGGGAAGGGAAAGGGACAGACACAGTGACAGTTACACATAACTATAAACCCAGTGAGAATGAGGAATGAATGGGTATTGGGGAGTTGTATCAGGAGTCAGAACCAGCAGTGCAGGGAAGGGAAAGGGACAGACACAGTGACAGTTACACATAACTATAAACCCAGTGAGAATGAGGGATGAATGGATATTGGGGAGTTGTATCAGGAGTCAGAACCAGCAGTGCAGGGAAGGGAAAGGGACAGACACAGTGACAGTTACACATAACTATAAACCCAGTGAGAATGAGGAATGAATGGATATTGGGGAGTTGTATCAGGAGTCAGAACCAGCAGTGCAGGGAAGACTATTGGGGCAGAATTCCCCGTTACAGAGGTCCAGTCTCAGCCGCACCCTGGGTTCCGCCTCTGACTGTCAGTTCCGTATATAATTGCATTACTGCCCCGCTGGTACCCGGACGGTTAAAAATGGAGACTGCCAATGCCCCCCCCCCCCCCCGTGGCTGCGATGCCCCCAAACGAGCCCTAATTAGCGCCACTTAACTCAAGTCAATTTAATTCTCTTTTCTTTTTTCCTCACATCAAAACCCAAATCCTTTCATGAGAATCAGCGCCGGCACAATCTAAATGAAAAGGCAGTAACCGGCGCTTTGCTTCCCTCGCTCAGTCACTGACAGTGGGGGATCCGCTTGGGGGGAGCAGAGAATCTGAGGGGGGGGCCCAGCCCCGAGATGGGGGGCTGATTGTCTCAGATCAGAGAGATTTGGGTGCAAATCGGCACTAGTTTAGCCTAAAATCTTCCCATTGGCCAAACCCGGATATCTGTCCAATAGCAGCAGGTGCTGGGAGTTGTACTTAGGCAGCTGGGGGGCCAAACACTATGGCAGCTCCTACCCATATGTATAAATACAAATATACAGAGAAGGAATGTTCTGGGCACACAATATACCTTATTAGCTAATGAGCAGGTTGCTATTGGCCGGGTACAGATGCTGACCAATAAGGGAGCCACATACGGGTACCTGGGCGCTTATGTACCCGCAGGGCGAGACAGCGGCGCGTTGCTCAGAGCGCAATAAATCTGCAGAAGACAATGAGATTCCTGCTGCCCCGAATGAGCCGAGCGCTCACACAACTCCCCGCAGCCCTGACAGACACAGCGCAGAGATAAATCAGTACAAGACACTGCATGTTATACACGTAACTCCCGGGTAAACGGCACCAATGGTGCGAGCAGCGCAACCTCTACCCCGGAACCCCCCCCAAACAGTGCAGGGATTAATCAGAGCGCAGCTCCATTGCAGGGACTAGGCAAGGGGGGGCACTGTACCCCCAAACTGAGGGACATTAAAGCTACACTGTGTTTGACCCTTGGGTGGAAGGTAATTATATTACCAGTGCTCAGATATTTCCCCTGCAGAATGTACTTCTGTTAACTAAACAGTCACAACAAAGGCTGAAGGGAAGAGGCTGTATACTGATTAAATCAGATTGTGTTAAGCACAAGCCCCATTCATTGCTCTTATGTCACAAGGGTTAACATTGCCATTTCAGCATTCGCTACCCAGCCCAGCGTGACCCGGTACCGACCCAGTGAGAATGAGGAATGAATGGATATTGGGGAGTTGTATCAGGAGTCAGAACCAGCAGTGCAGGGAAGGGAAAGGGACAGACACAGTGACAGTTACACATAACTATAAACCCAGTGAGAATGAGGAATGAATGGGTATTGGGGAGTTGTATCAGGAGTCAGAACCAGCAGTGCAGGGAAGGGAAAGGGACAGACACAGTGACAGTTACACATAACTATAAACCCAGTGAGAATGAGGGATGAATGGATATTGGGGAGTTGTATCAGGAGTCAGAACCAGCAGTGCAGGGAAGGGAAAGGGACAGACACAGTGACAGTTACACATAACTATAAACCCAGTGAGAATGAGGAATGAATGGATATTGGGGAGTTGTATCAGGAGTCAGAACCAGCAGTGCAGGGAAGGGAAAGGGACAGACACAGTGACAGTTACACATAACTATAAACCCAGTGAGAATGAGGGATGAATGGATATTGGGGAGTTGTATCAGGAGTCAGAACCAGCAGTGCAGAGAAGGGAAAGGGACAGACACAGTGACAGTTACACATAACTATAAACCCAGTGAGAATGAGGAATGAATGGATATTGGGGAGTTGTATCAGGAGTCAGAACCAGCAGTGCAGGGAAGGGAAAGGGACAGACACAGTGACAGTTACACATAACTATAAACCCAGTGAGAATGAGGGATGAATGGATATTGGGGAGTTGTATCAGGAGTCAGAACCAGCAGTGCAGGGAAGGGAAAGGGACAGACACAGTGACAGTTACACATAACTAAAAACCCAGTGAGAATGAGGAATGAATGGGTATTGGGGAGTTGTATCAGGAGTCAGAACCAGCAGTGCAGGGAAGGGAAAGGGACAGACACAGTGACAGTTACACATAACTATAAACCCAGTGAGAATGAGGGATGAATGGATATTGGGGAGTTGTATCAGGAGTCAGAACCAGCAGTGCAGGGAAGGGAAAGGGACAGACACAGTGACAGTTACACATAACTATAAACCCAGTGAGAATGAGGGATGAATGGATATTGGGGAGTTGTATCAGGAGTCAGAACCAGCAGTGCAGGGAAGGGAAAGGGACAGACACAGTGACAGTTACACATAACTATAAACCCAGTGAGAATGAGGAATGAATGGGTATTGGGGAGTTGTATCAGGAGTCAGAACCAGCAGTGCAGGGAAGGGAAAGGGACAGACACAGTGACAGTTACACATAACTATAAACCCAGTGAGAATGAGGAATGAATGGATATTGGGGAGTTGTATCAGGAGTCAGAACCAGCAGTGCAGGGAAGGGAAAGGGACAGACACAGTGACAGTTACACATAACTATAAACCCAGTGAGAATGAGGAATGAATGGATATTGGGGAGTTGTATCAGGAGTCAGAACCAGCAGTGCAGGGAAGTGAATGAGGAATGAATGGATAATTTGGGAATTTGCTTGGAATTAGATTTTCTTTAAGTTTTTGGGTACATTTCCCCTTTAAACACAACCTACCCCTTAAGACGCTCATAAAAACAAATTGCACAGATTTTTGCAGTTGACTCATTTCATGACATTTCCCCTAATGGCTCTAAATCAGCTCCGTCATGAAACTGTTTAACCCTTAGTGCCCAGCAATAGTATATTAGCAGCTATTTGGGCACCTTGTGGTTTACTCCAGCCCTGAGCCGAGCGTATATTAATATAGAGCTACTTATATACTCAGCGCTGTACAGCAGGACAGACAGGGATCAGTACAATAACAATACAATATAATGATACAAGTACAGTTACACTATAAAGATTAAGTGCCATGTGTCAGACAAGAGGAAAGTGATCCCTGGCCCATAGAGCTTACAATCTAAGCATGCTCATTGGTTTGGAAATATCTTTATATTCCTTGTAGCAATTTATCTAGTAAAGGGGCTGTTCAACTTTAAATTAACCCTCAGTATGATATTGAGAGTGCTATTCGGTGGCAATTTGCAATTGGTCTTCATTATTTGTAATTTTTCTTTTTTAAGACTTCAAGAATGTTCAGCAGCTCTCCAGTTTGGAGTTTCAGCAGCTATCTGGTTGCTAGGGTCCATGTTACCTTAGCAACCAGGTAGTGGTTTGAATGCAAGACTGGGAAATGAATAGGGGAGGCTGAATAGAAAGATAAGGAATAAAAAATAACAATAATAATAAAACTGGAGCCTCACCGAGCAATAGGGTTTGGCTGCCGGGGTCAGTGACCCCCATTTGAAAGCTGCAAAGAGAAGAAAAGAGCAAATAAAAAACTATAAAATAACGAAGACCAACTGAAAAGTTGTTTACAACTGGCCATTCTATAACATAGTAAAAGTTAACTTCAAGGTTAACTTCCCCTTTACAAAACACTCGATCCATGCAGTGAGAACCAGCAGTGCAGGCGAATGTTTCCAACACACACAGATTTCTCTAGCCCTTGAGCTAAAAGTGAAGGCGGTTGGGATTCTCTAAAGAGAAATAAATTGCCCAAATCCTCCCGTTTCTATGAATAATGTCGCGCTTGAGATTTCGACGCGCTACAAAGCAGAGATGCGTGCGACTGACGCCGGGAAATAGGAAAGAAATAAAAACGATGTTGGATAAATGTTTCTTCCTCCCTTTAGGTGGCCATACACGTGGCGATCCGACGATGTTTCGTACGACCATCGGTCGCAAGAAACATCGTAAGATCCGCCACACACCATTCAGGGCTGAATCGGCAGGTAAGGAGAAACAATAGGATTTCTACCTCCTTCTGCCGATTCAGCTCTGAAGGGAGAATTTTGGTCAGGCGCCTTCTATGGCGCCCGATCAAAATTTTCAAACTTGTCCGATCGGCGAGTCGTCCGATATCGGCAGCTTCCTGCGATATCGGTCGACTCGCCGACATGCCATACACGCACCGATTATCGTACGAAACGAGGTTTCGTACGATAATATCGGTGCGTGTATGGCCACCTTTTGTTTCCCCCCCCCCACAACCATCCGACAGCGCCGGCTGTGGAACCGAATCGCTCGATAAATCGTGTGCGACGCCCCCTCCGATCCAATCGGCACACAGAGCGCAACCTTCACACAACCTCTGCGGCTGATGGAGACTCCCGGCCAACTCGCTGCAATTTGAAGCCAAATCTACAGCCCTGTGAGCTACAAATCGCACATAAAGCTGCGACTGCGTAAATGAAGTACGCACGCCGTATAGCTCGTTGTTGGGGGTTATTAATTGGACACGGTGGTCCTTTGGCACAGGTGTGGTTAATCTGGTAGTTAATTTGGCCAATCCGAGGGGCCGATATTAGCGCAGGAAGCTCCGTATTACACCGGTTGCGTTTAATTGCGTCTCTACCGTAAGTGAAGTGCTTATTTAACCCTTACGCAGCTTCCCCCAAGAAATTCCAGATTTATACAGGGAGCCCCATAACTAATCAGCCCAAATCAGTATAAACTTCCCTTCTCATTGTCACCCCATTAGAGTGTAAGCTCTTGTGAGCCGGTTCCTGCCCACTACCCCCCATATTCAGAGCTATGGGCAGGGCCAGTACGCAGGAATGGGGGCGGTGGGTCCCTGCCAGACCCCCCCAGCACAGGCGGCGCAGTTCAATAGACACATGGGGAACATCTGGAAGCAACAAAACTGCACATCAAGCTCCGAGCAGAAAACGCTGCCAAGGATTCGGCGATGGATTTATACAGAGAATTACGGGCCTAATATCGCTCGCAGTACCGGGTATTACATCATATTCTGGGGCCCGTGTATAAAAAGAATAATCGGATTTCATGTGAAAGATTGAGCTTATTTTATTGCTGTATAAACCTTCCCTGCTCTACAGAGATCGGCTCAGCGCCGCCCGACCTTGCACACAAGTCTGCGCTGTATATCTCTTTCATTGGCTGCACTCAGTAGGCCACTTCTGACATCTTGGCTAACTGTAGCCAAATAGCTCATTTCTCCAGCTTTGTCCTGTGGGAATATTGCTCTCAGCCTGCAGTTTATTGGCCCCTTTATGGCTTTGCTCAAAGGTAGGAAAAGTCACTCACAGGGGGTCACTCAGTAGGAGGAGCTAAGGAGCTGCCACTCAGTATGATAAGTCGCTGCCCATACACAGGCAGGTTCCAGCTGCCAATTGGGGTCCTTTAGACCATTTAGGAATCTTATCTGCCCATGTATAGGTACCCCAACAGCGCCTATCCCCCCATTTAACTCAATCGTTTGGCCTTATATTGCCAACCTATCTGCTCCTGTGTGTATGGCCACCTTAACTTCCCCCCAGGAGTAACATTCAGTAAGTACTTGTAGATTGTAAGCTCTTTGGGGCAGGGCTCTCTTCACCTCTTGTATCGGTTATTGATTGCTTTATATGTTACTCCTTGTAGAGTGTAAGCTCTTTGGGGCAGGGCTCTCTTCCCCTCTTGTATCGGTTACTGATTGCTTTATATGTTACTCCTTGTAGATTGTAAGCTCTTTGGGGCAGGGCTCTCTTCCCCTCTTGTATCGGTTATTGATTGCTTTATATATTACTCCTTGTAGAGTGTAAGCTCTTTGGGGCAGGGCTCTCTTCCCCTCTTGTATAGGTTATTGATTGTTTTATATATTACTCCTTGTAGAGTGTAAGCTCTTTGGGGCAGGGCTCTCTTCCCCTCTTGTATAGGTTATTGATTGTTTTATATGTTACTCCTTGTAGATTGTAAGCTCTTTTGGGCAGGGCTCCCTTCCCCTCCTGTATCGGTTATTGATTGCTTTATATGTTACTCCTTGTAGAGTGTAAGCTCTTTGGGGCAGGGCTCTCTTCCCCTCTTGTATCAGTTACTGATTGCTTTATATGTTACTCCTTGTAGAGTGTAAGCTCTTTTGGGCAGGGCTCTCTTCCCCTCTTGTATCAGTTACTGATTGCTTTATATGTTACTCCTTGTAGATTGTAAGCTCTTTGGGGCAGGGCTCTCTTCCCCTCTTGTATCGGTTATTGATTGCTTTATATATTACTCCTTGTAGAGTGTAAGCTCTTTGGGGCAGGGCTCTCTTCCCCTCTTGTATAGGTTATTGATTGTTTTATATGTTACTCCTTGTAGATTGTAAGCTCTTTTGGGCAGGGCTCCCTTCCCCTCCTGTATCGGTTATTGATTGCTTTATATGTTACTCCTTGTAGAGTGTAAGCTCTTTGGGGCAGGGCTCTCTTCCCCTCTTGTATCAGTTACTGATTGCTTTATATGTTACTCCTTGTAGAGTGTAAGCTCTTTGGGGCAGGGCTCTCTTCCCCTCTTGTATCAGTTACTGATTGCTTTATATGTTACTTCTTGTAGAGTGTAAGCTCTTTGGGGCAGGGCTCTCTTCCCCTCTTGTATCGGTTACTGATTGCTTTATATGTTACTCCTTGTAGAGTGTAAGCTCTTTGGGGCAGGGCTCCCTTCCCCTCCTGTATCGGTTACTGCTGTATATGTTACTCTGTATGCGCTGCGGGATATGTTGGCGCTTTATAAATAAATGTTAATAATAATACTTATCCCCAGGAGTAACTTCCTGGTAGTACTTATCCTGGGGTCTCCATGTGCTACAGAGAAGCCCCCCAATCTCATCCAACAACCCCAGTCTCCCAGAGATGCTGAGTATTTTGGCTTTCATACATCCCATCTATAATGTTGGCCCCTCAGGCTTTCCATTGGGCGGAACAGAGCGGAGGCGCAGAACGTTCCGAGCCGGCGGCACATACAGAGGGGACATTGATTGGCTGTTCCCTCCCGGTGGCACCTTCTCTCTCTGCCCAAATACTGGGACCGGGATTGTGCCGCTCACTGGACCGGCGCCAGGGAATGTTCAGTTCGCAGCTGAGTTGGGCGGATAAAATCCCAGTCTCAGATGATGGGCGGCGGGTGGAATTCCCAATCGGATAAACAAGACTTCTTGCCATTTCCCTCCACCGAGCCGGAATATTCTCAATAAGCTGTACCCCCATACTGTACTGTCTAAGGGAAACACTATGGCACCTCCTACCCATATGTATAAATACAAATATACAGAGAGGGAATGTTCTGGGCACACAATAAGCTGTACCCCCATACTGTACTGTCTAAGGGAAACACTATGGCACCTCCTACCCATATGTATAAATACAAATATACAGAGAGGGAATGTTCTGGGCACACAATAAGCTGTACCCCCATACTGTACTGTCTAAGGGAAACACTATGGCACCTCCTACCCATATGTATAAATACAAATATACAGAGAGGGAATGTTCTGGGCACACAATAAGCTGTACCCCCATTACTGTACTGTCTAAGGGAAACACTATGGCACCCCCTACCCATATGTATAAATACAAATATACAGAGAGGGAATGTTCTGGGCACACAATAAGCTGTACCCCCATACTGTAACTGTCTAAGGGAACACTATGGCACCCCCTACCCATATGTATAAATACAAATATACAGAGAGGGAATGCTCTGGGCACACAATAAGCTGTACCCCCATACTGTACTGTCTAAGGGAAACACTATGGCACCTCCTACCCATATGTATAAATACAAATATACAGAGAAGGAATGTTCTGGGCACACAATAAGCTGTACCCCCATACTGTACTGTCTAAGGGAAACACTATGGCACCCCCTACCCATATGTATAAATACAAATATACAGAGAAGGAATGTTCTGGGCACACAATAAACTGTACCTCCATACTGTACTGTCTAAGGGAAACACTATGGCACCCCCTACCCATATGTATAAATACAAATATACAGAGAAGGAATGTTCTGGGCACACAATAAGCTGTACCCCCATACTGTACTGTCTAAGGGAAACACTATGGCACCCCCTACCCATATGTATAAATACAAATATACAGAGAAGGAATGTTCTGGGCACACAATAAGCTGTACCCCCATACTGTACTGTCTAAGGGAAACACTATGGCACCCCCTACCCATATGTATAAATACAAATATACAGAGAGGGAATGTTCTGGGCACACAATAAGCTGTACCCCCATACTGTACTGTCTAAGGGAAACACTATGGCACCCCCTACCCATATGTATAAATACAAATATACAGAGAGGGAATGTTCTGGGCACACAATAAGCTGTACCCCCATACTGTACTGTCTAAGGGAAACACTATGGCACCTCCTACCCATATGTATAAATACAAATATACAGAGAAGGAATGTTCTGGGCACACAATAAGCTGTACCCCCATACTGTACTGTCTAAGGGAAACACTATGGCACCCCCTACCCATATGTATAAATACAAATATACAGAGAAGGAATGTTCTGGGCACACAATAAACTGTACCCCCATACTGTACTGTCTAAGGGAAACACTATGGCACCCCCTACCCATATGTATAAATACAAATATACAGAGAAGGAATGTTCTGGGCACACAATAAACTGTACCCCCATACTGTACTGTCTAAGGGAAACACTATGGCACCCCCTACCCATATGTATAAATACAAATATACAGAGAAGGAATGTTCTGGGCACACAATAAGCTGTACCCCCATACTGTACTGTCTAAGGGAAACACTATGGCACCCCCTACCCATATGTATAAATACAAATATACAGAGAGGGAATGTTCTGGGCACACAATAAGCTGTACCCCCATACTGTACTGTCTAAGGGAAACACTATGGCACCCCCTACCCATATGTATAAATACAAATATACAGAGAAGGAATGTTCTGGGCACACAATAAGCTGTACCCCCATACTGTACTGTCTAAGGGAAACACTATGGCACCCCCTACCCATATGTATAAATACAATATACAGAGAAGGAATGTTCTGGGCACACAATAAACTGTACCCCCATACTGTACTGTCTAAGGGAAACACTATGGCACCCCCTACCCATATGTATAAATACAAATATACAGAGAAGGAATGTTCTGGGCACACAATAAGCTGTACCCCCATACTGTACTGTCTAAGGGAAACACTATGGCACCCCCTACCCATATGTATAAATACAAATATACAGAGAGGGAATGTTCTGGGCACACAATAAGCTGTACCCCCATACTGTACTGTCTAAGGGAAACACTATGGCACCCCCTACCCATATGTATAAATACAAATATACAGAGAAGGAATGTTCTGGGCACACAATAAGCTGTACCCCCATACTGTACTGTCTAAGGGAAACACTATGGCACCCCCTACCCATATGTATAAATACAAATATACAGAGAGGGAATGTTCTGGGCACACAATAAGCTGTACCCCCATACTGTACTGTCTAAGGGAAACACTATGGCACCCCCTACCCATATGTATAAATACAAATATACAGAGAAGGAATGTTCTGGGCACACAATAAGCTGTACCCCCATACTGTACTGTCTAAGGGAAACACTATGGCACCCCCTACCCATATGTATAAATACAAATATACAGAGAAGGAATGTTCTGGGCACACAATAAGCTGTACCCCCATACTGTACTGTCTAAGGGAAACACTATGGCACCCCCTACCCATATGTATAAATACAAATATACAGAGAAGGAATGTTCTGGGCACACAATAAGCTGTACTCCCCATACTGTACTGTCTAAGGGAAACACTATGGCACCCCCTACCCATATGTATAAATACAAATATACAGAGAAGGAATGTTCTGGGCACACAATAAGCTGTACCCCCATACTGTACTGTCTAAGGGAAACACTATGGCACCCCCTACCCATATGTATAAATACAAATATACAGAGAGGGAATGTTCTGGGCACACAATAAGCTGCCCTACTGCTGGAAGGAATAAGAGCGATTTCTCACCAGTGTAACTGTCAGCGACAGGGCGAGTGTTACTGGGAGAGATTGTTACAATCAATCACCTGAAATAAAAACAGATTTCTCTCCCTATTAAGACTCCCCCCCCCCCCCCCCCACACTGGAAATGTGTTAAAAAGAGCAATTTGCACTTATTTCCTGGAGCAAACGCCATTAGTCTCAGCGCGTAACGTTCCCTGACAGCAGCCGTGTCATTAGCGCAGGTAGCGTTCCCTCCCCGGCCGCCCAATCAGCAGCTTCGTGGAAAGCAGACGCTGCGCCAAGGATACAATGTAGCATTTCCCAACAAGGTGTGATATCAAAGGGTAACTAAACCTAAAATAAAAAAAATATAGTTGTCAGACCTTGTTATCTACTGCGGGGAGAGACCCCCGCAGTGTCCTGTAGATCAGAGAGACCCCCGTAGTGTCCTGTAGATCAGAGAGACCCCCGTAGTGTCCTGTAGATCAGAGAGACCCCCGTAGTGTCCTGTAGCTCAGAGAGACCCCCGTAGTGTCCTGTAGCTCAGAGAGACCCCCGTAGTGTCCTGTAGCTCAGAGAGACCCCCGTAGTGTCCTGTAGCTCAGAGAGACCCCCGTAGTGCCCTGTAGCTCAGAGAGACCCCCGTAGTGTCCTGTAGCTCAGAGAGACCCCCGTAGTGCCCTGTAGCTCAGAGAGACCCCCGTAGTGCCCTGTAGCTCAGAGAGACCCCCGTAGTGTCCTGTAGCTCAGAGAGAACCCCCGTAGTGCCCTGTAGCTCAGAGAGACCCCCGTAGTGCCCTGTAGCTCAGAGAGACCCCCGTAGTGTCCTGTAGCTCAGAGAGACCCCCGTAGTGTCCTGTAGCTCAGAGAGACCCCCGTAGTGTCCTGTAGCTCAGAGAGACCCCCGTAGTGCCCTGTAGCTCAGAGAGACCCCCGTAGTGCCCCTGTAGCTCAGAGAGACCCCCGTAGTGTCCTGTAGCTCAGAGAGGACCCCCGTAGTGTCCTGTAGCTCAGAGAAGACCCCCGTAGTGTACTGTAGCTCAGAGAGGACCCCCGTAGTGTCCTGTAGCTCAGAGAGACCCCCGTAGTGTCCTGTAGCTCAGAGAGACCCCCACAGTGCCCTGTAGCTCAGAGAGACCCGCGTAGTGTCCTGTAGCTCAGAGATTACCCCCGTAGTGTCCTGTAGCTCAGAGAGACCCCCGTAGTGTCCTGTAGCTCAGAGAGACCCCCACAGTGCCCTGTAGCTCAGAGAGACCCCCACAGTGCCCTGTAGCTCAGAGAGACCCCCGTAGTGTCCTGTAGCTCAGAGAGACCCCCGTAGTGTCCTGTAGCTCAGAGAGACCCCCCTTAGCTCAGAGAGACCCCCGTAGTGCCCTGTAGCTCAGAGAGACCCCCCGTAGTGCCCTGTAGCTCAGAGAGACCCCCGTAGTGTCCTGTAGCTCAGAGAGACCCCCGTAGTATCCTGTAGCTCAGAGAGACCCCCGTAGTATCCTGTAGCTCAGAGAGACCCCCGTAGTGTCCTGTAGCTCAGAGAGACCCCCGTAGTGTCCTGTAGCTCAGAGAGACCCCCGTAGTGTCCTGTAGCTCAGAGAGACCCCCGTAGTGTCCTGTAGCTCAGAGAGACCCCCGTAGTGCCCTGTAGCTCAGAGAGACCCCCGTAGTGCCCTGTAGCTCAGAGAGACCCCCGTAGTGTCCTGTAGCTCAGAGAGACCCCCGTAGTGTCCTGTAGCTCAGAGAGACCCCCGTAGTGTCCTGTAGCTCAGAGAGACCCCCATAGTGTCCTGTAGCTCAGAGAGACCCCCATAATGTCCTACAGTGGGATTGGTGGCAGGAAGTCCAATGTGTATTATCAAATGGCCTCCCCCATAATCAGGGCCTTGACCCTCCATGGGCAACCGGAATGCAGACTGTCACTTATCCTATTGATTGATTAGTGCCTGGTTTCTATGGTCAGCGTGCCTAGCAACCACAAAACAATTTCAGTTACATTCTCTACGCCGCGGTTTGGCAAACTGCGTAGGAACACGACTCCCGGCACCAGGCTGCTCGCTGGGAGTTGTAGTTCATATACAAATTATAGGAACGTAAATGTCAAATAAATATTCCCTTTAGGTGCAAATGAGACAGAACTTTAAATGGACCCAGAGAGAAAGGTTCTGAGCCAAAGATCTAATGTTGTCTCTCTGGGTTTTGCCTTGAAAGAACATTCCAGAACTCGGCAAGAAAAGACCCCCCCATTCTCCCACCGCTGCCCTGTGAGCCTGAGAATCTCCCCCCCCCCCTTTGTCCTGAAAGGGCCTAGAAAGTCCCCTGTGATTGGCTGAGCCGGGGCCTTGGAGTTTGGCCCCTCTGTCAGGGTGTCTGCGGGGGGTCAGGGGGCTGAATGGCCGAGAGTTAATGGGATGCCGAGAGCGCCGGCTGGGGGGGCACTGGGGGGGGGGGGGACGGCACAATTACTGGGGGGGAACTGGGGAGGGTCCTTTATAAAGAAATAAAGCAACAGGCCCATTAATGGGGGATTTGCCCAAATCTTGTGGGTTATTCAATCACTAATTGGGGGGCATTTAGCCCCTCCCACTATATGCACTGGGTGGGACCAGTTGCTATGACTGCCAGTCAGTGTCTGTCTGTCCCTTTCTGTTCTCTGGTCTTAAAGTCAGTTACACATAACTATCAGGAGTCAGAACCAGCAGTGCAGGGAAGGGAAAGGGACAGACACAGTGACAGTTACACATAACTATAAACCCAGTGAGAATGAGGGATGAATGGTTATTGGGGAGTTGTATCAGGAGTCAGAACCAGCAGTGCAGGGAAGGGAAAGGGACAGACACAGTGACAGTTACACATAACTATAAACCCAGTGAGAATGAGGGATGAATGGATATTGGGGAGTTGTATCAGGAGTCAGAACCAGCAGTGCAGGGAAGGGAAAGGGACAGACACAGTGACAGTTACACATAACTATAAACCCAGTGAGAATGAGGGATGAATGGATATTGGGGAGTTGTATCAGGAGTCAGAACCAGCAGTGCAGGGAAGGGAAAGGGACAGTGACAGTTACACATAACTATAAACCCAGTGAGAATGAGGAATGAATGGGTATTGGGGAGTTGTATCAGGAGTCAGAACCAGCAGTGCAGGGAAGGGAAAGGGACAGACACAGTGACAGTTACACATAACTATAAACCCAGTGAGAATGAGGGATGAATGGGTATTGGGAGTTGTATCAGGAGTCAGAACCAGCAGTGCAGGGAAGGGAAAGGGACAGTGACAGTTACACATAACTATAAACCCAGTGAGAATGAGGGGTGAATGGATATTGGGGAGTTGTATCAGGAGTCAGAACCAGCAGTGCAGGGAAGGGAATGAGGAATGAATGGATATTGGGGAGTTGTATCAGGAGTCAGAACCAGCAGTGCAGGGAAGGGAATGAGGAATGAATGGATATTGGGGAGTTGTATCAGGAGTCAGAACCAGCAGTGCAGAGAAGGGAATGAGGAATGAATGGATATTGGGGAGTTGTATCAGGAGTCAGAAACCAGCAGTGGCAGGGAAGGGAAAGGGACAGACACTGTGACAGTTACACATAACTATAAACCCAGTGGAGAATGAGGGATGAATGGGTATTGGGGAGTTGTATCAGGAGTCAGAACCAGCAGTGCAGGGAAGGGAAAGGGACAGACACAGTGACAGTTACACATAACTATAAACCCAGTGAGAATGAGGGATGAATGGGTATTGGGGAGTTGTATCAGGAGTCAGAACCAGCAGTGCAGGGAAGGGAAAGGGACAGACACAGTGACAGTTACACATAACTATAAACCCAGTGAGAATGAGGGATGAATGGATATTGGGGAGTTGTATCAGGAGTCAGAACCAAGCAGTGCAGGGAAGGGAAAGGGACAGACACAGTGACAGTTACACATAACTATAAACCCAGTGAGAATGAGGATGAATGGATATTGGGGAGTTGTATCAGGAGTCAGAACCAGCAGTGCAGGGAAGGGACAGACACAGTGACAGTTACACATAACTATAAACCCAGTGAGAATGAGGGATGAATGGATATTGGGGAGTTGTATCAGGAGTCAGAACCAGCAGTGCAGGGAAGGGACAGACACAGTGACAGTTACACATAACTATAAACCCAGTGAGAATGAGGGATGAATGGATATTGGGGAGTTGTATCAGGAGTCAGAACCAGCAGTGCAGGGAAGGGAAAGGGACAGACACAGTGACAGTTACACATAACTATAAACCCAGTGAGAATGAGGGATGAATGGATATTGGGGAGTTGTATCAGGAGTCAGAACCAGCAGTGCAGGAAGGGAAAGGGACAGACACAGTGACAGTTACACATAACTATAACCCAGTGAGAATGAGGCGATGAATGGGTATTGGGGAGTTGTATCAGGAGTCAGAACCAGCAGTGCAGGGAAGGGAAAGGGACAGACACAGTGACAGTTACACATAACTATAAACCCAGTGAGAATGAGGGATGAATGGATATTGGGGAGTTGTATCAGGAGTCAGAACCAGCAGTGCAGGGAAGGGAAAGGGACAGACACAGTGTTTGGGTTCAGTTCCCCTTTAACAATAACAGATTCTAGTAATAACAGTAACGGGTTCGGGTTCGGACCAATAAACAGAATTCTGGGGAAGGTACAGGAATCTCCGAGTAACTAAACTCCCACCGTTCCCAGAAATATCTCTGGTTAATGTTTCCAAACCAGGGGCCCAGTATTGGGGGAATCAGAACGAGCTGCGTATGGGCCCGGCAACAGGATAAGCTGTTTATTGGCTCACACCCCCGAAACGACTTTAACCCTTATGTACCCAACGCACAACTTGTTCTGCACTGATCCAGATACATTATCCTGTATTTATATAGCACCAACATATCCTGTAGCGCTGTACAGAGATTATCAATTATTCCCATCAGTCCCTGCCCCAGTGAGCTTACAATCTAAGGTCCCTATCACATTCCCATCAGTCCCTGCCCCAGTGAGCTTACAATCTAAGGTCCTACCCATCCATCAGTCCCTGCCCATGTGAGCTTAAGCTCTAAGTCCCTATCACCTTCCCATCAGTCCCTGCCCCAGTGAGCTGTACATCTAAGGTCCTATCATTATAATTAACATGTCCATCAGTCCCTGCCCAGTGAGCTTACAATCTAAGGTCCCTATCCCACTTCCATAGCGCCCTGCCCCAGTGACTTACAATTCTAAGGTCCTATACATTCCTCATCAGTCCTGCCCAGTGGCTTACAATCTAGGGCCCTATCCCTTCCATCACACCCTGCCCCATTTTTGTGAGTTACAATCTAAGGGCCCTATTTTTGGGGGGAAAAATAAACACCCACACCCCCCACTGAATATTATATGCCGCTGTGGCCCCACTGGCTAGCTGAATGCACCAATCAGTAAGTGTGCTAGAGGTGCTAGCCCCGCCCCTGAGGATCCAGCCTGCAGATTATCATTACAACCCTAACAGTTGGGGCCCTCCATCCCATAATTGAGCTGTTCAAACAAATCTGCCTTTTTGCCTCATTATGGAAATCCGAGGCGCGACAGTAAATATAATATATTCAGGCCAAATTAAAACATGAGCCGGTGAGTAAGCGCAAAGCTTAATGTGCCTGCCATTTGCATCTCGTTACTAAATTGGTTTTGCCGGGAGGGGGGGGGGACCCAGTAAGGAAAGATGGATGGTTCTGCGCTGGTTCTTTATTATTGGACCCCGGTTTTTTTTTTTTTTCCCAACAAGCTGGGGGGGGGGGGGGGGCTGGGAATGCCACAAAAGCAACACAGGTTGTGTTTATTAGTTGTGTGGGGGCCACAGGCATGAAAGGGGGCATAATTATTCTGCATCATCCCAGTGGCCCTATAGGACCCCGGCGCTGGTCATGGAGCCCAAACAAACAATGGCCGATTCACCTTCCCCGAGCACTTAGAGCCCCCCCCCCCACCGACTGCATTAAAGGGTCCCAGAACCTGCCGCCCCATCTGGGGGAAACAGACCATGACAGAGAGAGTGCAGCTGAGTGAGACGCCCGGGGGCACGAGAGAGTCTGATTCCAACAGATTCACAGGTTTCTGCACAAACAGGGGGCACATTTATTGGCTGAAAAGCCCTTCCTCACCCTCACGGGCCCCATAGAACCCTTTGCAGGTTCCAGTATTACATTTAACTGCTTCCCTGTGCACGGGGGAGTGTATTTCCCGGTACCCGTGTGACTGTCTCTGCTTCCTTTGCACGGGGGAGTGTATTTCCTGGACCCATGTGACGTAGTCTCTGCTTCCTTTGCACGTGGAGTGTATTTCCTGGTACCCCATGTGACTGTCCCTCTTGCTTCCTTTGCACGGGGAGTGTATTTCCCGTACCCGTGTGACTGTCTCTGGCTTCTTGCAGGGGGAGTGGATTGTCCCAGTACCCATGTGAACTGCTCTCTTCATTTGCACGGGGAGTGTATTTCCTGGCTACCCGTGTGAGCTGTCTCTGCTTCCTTTGCACGTGGGAGTGTTTTCCTGGATAGTCCCTGGGCGGGCGCGCGCGAGGTCGGAACCCTTCAAGGAAGTCAAGAAGACAGCCATGGGTATTTGGAATACACTGCCCACCGTGCTAAGGAAGGCAAGAGACATGTCACGACGGGTACCGAGGATACACTCCTTACAGACCCCGTGCAAAGGGATGGACAGCAGAGAGAGTGGGACAGTCACATGGGTAGGGGAAATACCCTCCCCCGTGCAAAAAGGAAGCTAGAGACGTCAACAACAAGTTGTGATAGGGTACCCAGAATACAACTCCCCCGTGCAAAGAACAGAGACAGTCACATGGTACTGGGGAATACACTCCCCGTGCAAAGAAGCAGAGAATCACACGGTAAACCGGGAAATACACTCCCGTGCAAAGGAAGCAGAGACATCATGGTACCTAACAAGGAAAATACCTCCCCCGGTGCAAAAGGGAAGCAGAGACAACGTCACATGGGTCCAGGATACCTCCCCCGTGGGCCAAAGGAAGCAGAGACATGTCCACGGGTACCTCGGGAAATCACTCCCCCTGCACAGAGAGCAGTTTAAATGTAATCTGGAACCGCAAAAGGGTTCTAGGCCCGTGAGTGGTGAGGAAGGGCTTTTCAGCCGAATAAATGTGCCCCTGTTTTGTGCAGAAAACCTGTGTAATGCTTGTTGGAACAGACTCTCTCGTCCCCCGGGCGTCTCACTCAGCTGCGACTCTTCTCTGTTCATGGTCTGTTTTCCCCTCAGGAAAAAAAAAAAAAAAATGGGGGGGCCCCCCCCGGCAAGGTTCTGGGAACCTTTAATGCAGTCGGTGGGGGGGGGGCTCTAAGGCTCGGAAGGTGATCGCCATTGTGTTGTTTTGGGCTCCATCTGACCAGCGCCTGGGAGTCCTATAGGCCGCACTGGGAATGTGAGGAAGTATTATTGCCCCCCCTTTCATGCTGTGGCCCCACACAACTATAAACACAATCTGTTGTTTGCTTTTGTGGCATTCCCCAATGCCCCCCCCCCAGCTGTTGGGGAACCGTGTCCAATAATAAAGAACCAGCGCAAGAACTCATCCATCTTTCCTTAGCTGGGTCTCCCCCCCTCCCGGCAAAACGCAATTTGTAATCGAGATGCAAATGGAGGCACATTAAGCTTTGCGCTAGCTCAGCCGGCTCATGTTTTAATTTGCCTGAAATATATACTATTTACTGTCGCGCCTCGGATTTCCATAAATGAGGCAATAAGGAGATTTGTTGAACAGCTCAATTATGGGATGGAGGGCCCCAACTGTTAGGGTTGTAATTGAATGTGACTGTCTCTGCTTCCTTTGCACGGTGGAGTGTATGTTCCTGTAACCGCGGACTGTCCATGGCCTTCTGGTTGACACGGGGGAGTCTATTGGTCCCGAGGTACGCGGGCTAGCATGTGACTGTCTGGACGTCCTATTAGCACGGGAGTAACTTCCGGAGTTACTGGCGTTGAGCTAGTCTCTTCTTCCTGGCAGGGGAGTGTATTTTCCGGTACACCATGTGAACTGTCTTGCTTCCTTTGCACGGGGGAGCTAAGCTCTAGTCGGTACCCAGTGTGAGTGTTCTGCTTCCTTACAGCATGGCGGGGGAGTGTCATTATCAATACGTACACCTGATAGGGTCTCTGCGTGCTTTGCACGGGGGAGTGTATTTCCTCGTACCTCATGTATCGTCTCTAGCTTTCTTGCACGGGGCAGTGTATTTTCCGCTCCCCAACCGTGAATGACTGTTTCTCATGCTTGGCTTTGCCGGGGGAGTTGTATTTTCTGGTACCCATGTACTGTCTCTGCTTCCTGTACGGGAGAATATATTTCCTGTTCTTCGCACATGTGACTGTCTCTGCTGTTTACGTGTGCACGGGGAGTCGTACTTTACTGTAGCGAGCATGTGACTGTCTCTGCTTGCCTTTGCACGGGGGAGTGTGCATCTTCAGGTACCGGGGCTGAATGGGAATGCGAGGATGTACTGTCGTGCTGCTTCCGCTGCATCAGGGAGGGAGTGATTAGTTCCCTGTACCACATCAGGGCTGTCTACTGCTTCCTGTGCAGGGAGACTGTTATTTCCCGACATCATTCGTGTGCTGTACTACTGGAATTACCTGGCGTACTGCTGACTTGAGGGAGTGTATTTCCTTGGTAGCTAAGCTCACTGAGTGAGCTGTCGCTCTACCGGGCATGCAGGGGAGTGTATTTAACTCTGGTTGGGATTACCCGGAGTAGTGACTGTCTCTGCTTCTTTTTTAGATTGTAACTCATGGGGCAGGGACTGTGGGAATTGTGATACGGGACCCTTACGGACTTGTAAGTCTCACTGGGGCAGGGACTGATGGGAATGGTAGGGACTTTAAGAGTGTAAGCTCCTGGGGCAGGGATCTGAGTGGAATCGGGATGGGCATTAGATTGTAATGCTTCACTGGGGAGGGACTGATGGGAATGATAGGGCCTAGATTGTAAGCTCACTGGGGGCAGGGAGCTGATGGGAATAATTGATAAGTCTCTGTACAGCGCTAACAGATATCGTGGTTGTATATAAATACAGATATTTTTCTGGTATCAGTGCAGAAAAGTGTGTTGTGGGTACATATAGGGTTAAGTCGTTTCGGTGGGTGTGAGCCATATTATAAAACAGCTTATCTCTGGTGTGTGCCGGGCCCATTACCGCAGCCTCTGTCTGATCTCTCTGTGCACGGGGAGTGTATCTTCCTGTACCCCATTGACTGTCTCGTGCTTCCTTTGCACGGGGAGCTGTATTTCTCGGTAGCCCAATAACTGGGGTGACTGTCTCTGCCTCCGTGTCTCTGGGTAACGCACAACTTGGGGGTACACAGTAGGATTATATTTTCCTGGTACTCCATGTGAGAGGTGATACTCGGGCTTCCTTTTGCGACGGGAGAGTGCGTATTAGTTTTCCCATGGTAACCGGTCATGTGACTGTCTCTGTACCTTCCTTTGCATCGGGAGTGTAATTCCGCGGTGAGTTTATTACATCGGAGAATTGAACATAAAGACTAGTACATAATGTCGGTAGATTCTGGGTTCGAGAAGACATATCGTACCAGATTAGCAAATTCCATTGTGGATCTTGATCTCCTTGCTTCCCTGTGCTACTGGGGGAGTGTTATTTCCTGGGTACCTCATTTGACGTCTCTGCTTCCTGTCACGGGGGAGTGTTATTTCCCTGGTACCGCAGGTGCGTAGTGGGGTTCTCATCTGACTTCCGTGCTACGGGTTGAGTATAGTGGGGCTCCGTGTTGTGGTTCGGTACACCGTGTGACTGTCTCTTGATTCTCTTCTTTGCACTGGGGAGTTCGTTTAGTTGTCTGCTGGGTACTTTGGTTGTCATCTGTTAGACTCGTGGGCTCGGTTGGCTTTTGCTGTGGCTGGTGTTTGTTTCCGGGGTGTGTGTTGTCAGGCGGTGTTGGGGTGGGGTGATTTGTTTTTCTCCCATGTGAGTTTCCTTTGCTGCTCCTTACAACGGGGATGTATTTTCCCGTACCATGGACTGCTCTGCTTCTGTTGCAGGGGAGTGTATTTCCTGTACCCATGGATCTGTCTCTGCTCCTTTGCACGGGAGTGTATTGGGTTTTTCCCGGTACCCATGTGATGTCTCTGCTTCTGTGCACGGGAGTGTATTGGGCCTGTACTCTTTCATGTGACTGTCTCGCTTTCCTTGTCACGGGGAGTGTATTTCCTGGTACGATTGAACTTCCTGTGCACGGGGGAGTGTATTTCCTGGTACCCATGTGACTGTCTCTGCTTCCTTTCTGGATAAATCACAGCAGCCCATCCTTGCTTTATGGCAGGGGTACTAGATATACAGTGCTGGTGTGTATATATGTGTGTATATATGTGTATATGTGTGTATATATGTGTATACTGTATGTGGGTATATATATATATACCTGTTAGAGCCCGGGGCTGCACATTCCCATCAGAACCGGAGCAGAACAGAGAGGCAGATCCGTATGATAAATATTGTTCCTGGCAGTGAGACTCGGGCTGCGGCAGAACCAACAAATCCACTGAAATGTTAAATGGATTAAACGTCGGAAATGTGAGTGACAGAAATATAAAATATGGAATTATGTGCGGGTGTAATTACTGCCCCCCCCCCCCCCTGATTCATTCATTTCTATAGTTTAACCCAAGTCAGAATTCTACATATGAATCACTGAGACGACTTACTGCTAAAATCCTTGGAATATGGCATTGCTGCAAAGTCTCCTGATGCCCCCTGAGCATTATCCCCCCCCAGAGAGATATGGGGGGCATTGTCCCTGCATTCAGGGGACCATGGGGGCAATTCCAGGAACTTCCTGCACCGCCACTTCCCCCAATGACACATTTATACCCCCGGGGGGGGCAGATGACAGATGCAATGTTAAATTTCTCAGTAACTAAAGGATTCCAGTGGGTGCAGATGAGAGGTGTCAGCGCCGGGGGGGGGGGGCCCAACCTGATGAAATGTGTGGGGTTCTGGTGCCGAGAGCTCCTCCTGCGCTGACAGAATTACGGGTCGGGCGGAGCCGCCGGGCAGGAAACAGATTTGCACATTTCTCTGTTTTTTGGCTCAGAATCTGCGCAGATGGGTCCGAAATATCCGGTCACAGACTTGGAATTGTCAAGTGGGAGATTTAAAGGTTCTGTGACTCGACCCGATCCCATAACTTCCCAGAACACCCCGTTAGAGTTTAACCCACGGCTTCCCTGATGTTTATGTTCCCAGAATCCCTTTGGGCTAATTGCATACGTTCGAGGCGGTCTCCTCAACCCTTTGGACTTGAATCATTTGGCAAATACTGAACCAATGTAACAAACTCCCTGATTGGCCGGTTATTCCTGCGTTTGTGTTCACATAGGCGTTAGCGCTCCTGCTGGGCCGCACTGAACACTAACACCCCGCAATAAGTACCTGTGTGCGTCGCTAAATCCCTCCCCCGCTGTAAGGAAAGGGCTGCTGGGAGTCCTTCAGGATTAACCAATGTCACTCTATGGAGAAAGCACCATAATTCGATTTTCCATTTAAGCAGCCCCCCCCTTGTGACCGCCGACCCCCCCCCCGTAATCCTGACCCCCAGTTGTCCGGGAGCAAACGCTTATCAGCTAATGTATCGTTAGAGACGAGAAGTGCGGGGTTAATGGATTAAAACTAAAATAATGACATTGCAAAATGGAAAAAATAATCAGTTAAATATAAAAGCATTAGGTTTGGGCGAGCTTCCCCTTTACCCGGTGCATTAGTGCCTGAATACAATGCCCTCGGAACCGTTGCCCCCCCTGTACTTTATGACCCGATGGGTCGGGCACAGTTGGTACCGACGGAACATTCTGCCCAACCCCCGGGCAGGCAGCTAAGGATAATGGGCCGCCGGCTCTCACAAACACCATTAAGATAAAGGATCCCGGGCCGGGCGGCCGAGCACTCAGGAATATTAAGTCCCTAAAATCAGAACTCGCCCGGAAAATGGTCCTTTGTACAGAAACAATTTCAGGGGAAAATACACATCAATTTAGCGCTGCTGGAAATGGAACAAATCAGCCCAAAAAGCCTTTACAGAGAAAATATCCCTTATTTATATCAAGTGTTTATCTGCTATTTATCCTTACACAGTAAATACGAGAACATCGCTCCCCCCTGGCACATTCACATATATACTTACAGGTAGGAGCTGCCATATTTATTATTGTGTGCCCAGAACATTCCTTCTCTGTATATTTGTATTTATACATATGGGTAGGGGGTGCCATAGTGTTTCCCTTAGACAGTACAGTATGGGGGTACAGCTTATTGTGTGCCCAGAACATTCCTTCTCTGTATATTTGTATTTATACATATGGGTAGGAGGTGCCATAGTGTTTCCCTTAGACAGTACAGTATGGGGGTACAGCTTATTGTGTGCCCCAGAACATTCCCTCTCTGTATATTTGTATTTATACATATGGTAGGGGGGTGCCATAGTGTTTCCTTAACAGTACAGTATGGGGGGTACAGCTTATTGTGTGCCCAGAAACATTCCTCTCTGTATATTTGTATTATACATATGGGTAGGGGGTGCCATAGTGTTTCCCTTAGACAGTACAGTAATGGGGGTACAGCTTATTGTGTGCCCAGAACATTCCTTCTCTGTATATTTGTATTTATACATATGGGTAGGAGGTGCCATAGTGTTTCCCTTAGACAGTACAGTATGGGGGGTACAGCTTATTGTGTGCCCAGAACATTCCCTCTCTGTATATTTGTATTTATACATATGGGTAGGGGGTGCCATAGTGTTTCCCTTAGACAGTACAGTATGGGGGTACAGCTTATTGTGTGCCCAGAAATTCCCTCTCTGTATATTTGTATTTATACATATGGGTAGGGGTGCCATAGTGTTTCCTTAGACAGTACAGTATGGGGGTACAGCTTATTGTGTGCCCCAGAACATTCCTTCTCTGTATATTTGTATTTATACATATGGGTAGGGGGTGCCATAGTGGTTCCCTTAGACAGTACAGTATGGGGGTACAGCTTATTGTGTGGCCCAGAACATTCCTCTCTCTGTATATTTGTATTTATACATATGGGTAGGGGTGCCATAAGTGTTTCCCTTAGACAGTACAGTATGGGGGTACAGCTTATTGTGTGCCCAGAACATTCCCTCTCTGTATATTTGTATTTATACATATGGGTAGGGGTGCCATAGTGTTTCCCTTAGACAGTACAGTATGGGGGTTCAGCTTATTGTGTGCCCAGAACATTCCTTCTCTGTATATTTGTATTTATACTATGGGTAGGGTGCATAAGTGTTTCCCTTAGACAATTCCTCCTGTATAGTTTGTATTATACAGATATATATGTGTGTTGCTATGTGCAAGTCCTTTAGAAACAAAACCCTACAAAAAGCTGCACCTGCTATGAATCCCGCGTGTGAGTGGCCCATTCAGCAGCGGCCAAAGGCTTTGGGCAAATAAAACCAAATACTCTGCCACGTGCCTGTATGGACAGAGCGGTGCCAAGGTGGGTTAACCCCTTGTGTGCTGAGACGGCTGAGACGGAGAGGATCGGATGCCTGCGGTGAATCGGGGATTTATTGGGGGTTTGTGTGTGAGTCTTGGCAAGTTGGGGAAACCACATGTAACTTGGAGAGAGAGTTGGACTCAGACCCAGTCTCAGCGCAGAGATTCTGGAACCGGTTAGGAGCTGGCGCTGCAGAACTACACAGCTGTGAGATGACTGAATCGGACCAAGGAGCTGCCTATCAATTCTACGGACTGTAATCGCACCGGGTCTTGTTGAACTTCAACTCCCAACCTCCGGCTCTTGCTCTTTTACAACGCACCTTGGCAGGGAAAGAGTTAAATGAGTTCCCTACCTGGGAGGTTTTTTTTCCCCTTTTGCAGGTGAGTCATAAATAGTTAAGTGCGCGTCGGGCCCCCGAAGGGTGGGGCCACTCCCAGCCGCTGTTAGAGAGAAACAGGGCCCCCGGGCTAAAGAGCATTTCACTCTTTATTCCCCATGTTTCCCAAGCCGCAAAATTAGATTGTAAGCCCTGAGGGGCAGGAACTCGCTTCAGACACTGGTCTGAATAAATACTTGATATATAAATACATTCTGTCTCTCCCTATATATATATATTCTGTCCTCTTCTTTTCCCTTCCCTAGTGGTTCCGACTACTGAAACAATGTAGTGGAAGCTGATTCTGCTACACTGATTCCCACTATTTGTGGGGTGCCAATGGCAGCGGCTTGGGGTGGGGGGCACCCAGAGAATGAATCGCCACTCAGCACAGACCATGGAGAGGACATTGCTACATTTAATACTTGGTGCCTAGAGCCACAGAAAATTCAAGTCCAACAGAGACTTGTAGATTGTAAGCTCTTTGGAACAGGGCTCTCTTTACCTCCTGTATCGGTTACTGATTGCTTTATATGTTACTCCTTGTAGAGTGTAAGCTCTTTTGGGCAGGGCTCCCTTCCCCTCCTGTATCGGTTACTGATTGCTTTATATGTTACTCCTTGTAGAGTGTAAGCTCTTTGGGGCAGGGCTCCCTTCCCCTCCTGTATCGGTTACTGATTGCTTTATATGTTACTCCTTGTAGAGTGTAAGCTCTTTGGGGCAGGGCTCTCTTCCCCTCCTGTATCGGTTACTGATTGCTTTATATGTTACTCCTTGTAGAGTGTAAGTTCTTTGGGGCAGGGCTCTCTTCCCCTCCTGTATCGGTTACTGATTGCTTTATATGTTACTCCTTGTAGAGTGTAAGCTCTTTGGGACAGGGCTCTCTTCCCCTCCTGTATCGGTTACTGATTGCTTTATATGTTACTCTGTATGCCCAATGTATAAAACCCACTTATTGTACAGCGCTGCGGGGTATGTTGGCGCTTTATAAATAAATGTTAATAATAATAATTCAGAATGAGATGAATATTTAGCGGATCGGGACGATGGTTCTTTTGGACAGAACACGGGGCAAACAGACAGACAGACAGACAGACAGACAAGTGGGTGAGACTGGAGCGGAGAGAAAGGGCAGATGAACCCGATCTCATTACTTTCTCTCCTTTCTTTCACATCCATTAGAATATAATCCGCCGGGCAGGCTCGGAGCTGCCATAGAGCCAGCATTGTGCCCTGCCGGGAAACAGAGGGGCATTCTAATTGGAAAGGGCACCGCGCGGCACAGGTCTAAGGATTATTTACGGAAGATTCCATTTATTCTCGTCCTCGAGTTACAGAAGCCTCACAATAAATATATTTTGTGCTATAATAAAAGGCGGACACTCAAAAATGAATCATTCATCTCATTCAATAAAAAGCTGCTCCGCTCCGGACAATGGGCACCTTGTTGGGCTCCCCCAGCTCCTTGTTGGGCTCCCCCAGCTCCTTGTTGGGCTCCCCCAGCTCCTTGTTGGGCTCCCCCAGCTCCTTGTTGGGCCCCCCCAGCTCCTTGTTGGGCCCCCCCAGCTCCTTGTTGGGCTCCCCAGCTCCTTGTTGGGGCTCCCCAGCTCCTTGTTGGGCTCCCCCCCCAGCTCCTTGTTGGGCTCCCCCAGCTCCTTGTTGGGCTCCCCCCAGCTCCTTGTTGGGCCCCCCAGCTCCTTGTTGGGCCCCCCAGCTCCTTGTTGGGCCCCCCAGCTCCTTGTTGGCTCCCCCAGCTCCTTGTTGGGCTCCCCCAGCTCCCTGTTGGGCCCCCCCAGCTCCTTGTTGGGCTCCCCCAGCTCCCTGTTGGGCCCCCCCAGCTCCTTGTTGTGCCCCCCAGCTCCTTGTTGGGCCCCCCCAGCTCCTTGTTGGGCTCCCCCAGCTCCCTGTTGGGCCCCCCAGCTCCTTGTTGTGCCCCCCCAGCTCCTTGTTGGGCCCCCCCAGCTCCCTGTTGGGCCCCCCCAGCTCCTTGTTGGGCCCCCCCAGCTCCTTGTTGGGCCACCCCAGCTCCTTGTTGGGCCCCCCCAGCTCCCTGTTGGGCCCCCCCAGCTCCTTGTTGGGCCCCCCAGCTCATGATAAAGGGGCTTTTGCCATTTCTGGGAGATTTCATAGCGGATGCCGGTTAATGAGAAACAGGTTTATAGATGACACGTTGCAGTACCGCCTCTCACCAGCGGGCAATTCCGACCCATAGGGCTGCAGCAGAACAGCGCCACTGCCTGTAATTCCCCCAATAGGCTGGTGTTACATGTATTTTATATTGTAAATCAGCAAATTATGGGGAGTCTTTTTTAAAGGGCAATTTCATCAGGTGCCAATTCACCTGCCAGCGAGGTTTGTGGGAAAAAAGCAACAAAAACACCCAGGCGGCAGGCAGTGCCCTGGTCAGAACTGAACCCAGGACCCCAGAGCCACATTGCTTTGTTCTTAATACTCCTCCCTCCACGATAATGCCCCGCCTCCCACCACCAATAGCCAGTAGGAATTCTGTAGCAGCGTGCCAGTCTGCGTGTGGCAAAGAGACAGAGGCACAGAGGGAAAGAGAGGGACACAGAGGGAAAGAGAGGGGCACAGAGGGAAAGAGAGGGGCACAGAGGGAAAGAGAGAGGCACAGAGGGAAAGAGAGGGACACAGAGGAAAGAGAGAGGCACAGAGGAAAGAGAGGCACAGAGGGAAGAGAGGGCACAGAGGAAAGAGAGAGGCACAGAGGGAAAGAGAGGCACAGAGGGAAAGAGAGGGGCACAGAGGGAAAGAGAGAGGCACAGAGGGAAGAGAGGAGGCACAGAGGGAAAGAGAGAGGCACAGAGGGAAAGAGAGGGGCACAGAGGGAAAGAGAGAGGCACAGAGGGAAAGAGAGGGGCACAGAGGGAAAGAGAGAGGCACAGAGGGAAAGAGAGAGGCACAGAGGGAAAGAGAGAGGCACAGAGGGAAAGAGAGGGGCACAGAGGGAAAGAGAGAGGCACAGAGGGAAAGAGAGGGGCACAGAGGGAAAGAGAGGGGCACAGAGGGAAAGAGAGGGGCACAGAGGGAAAGAGAGGGCACAGAGGGAAAGAGAGAGGCACAGAGGGAAAAAGAGGAAAGAGAGGGGCACAGAGGGAAAGAGAGAGAAACAGAGGGAAAGAGAGAGGCACAGAGGGAAAGAGAGAGAAACAGAGGGAAAGAGAGGGGCACAGAGGGAAAGAGAGGGGCACAGAGGGAAAGAGAGAGGCACAGAGGGAAAGAGAGAGGCACAGAGGGAAAGAGAGAGAAACAGAGGGAAAGAGAGGGGCACAGAGGGAAAGAGAGAGAAACAGAGGGAAAGAGAGGGGCACAGAGGGAAAGAGAGAGAAACAGAGGGAAAGAGAGAGGCACCGAGGGAAAGAGAGAGAAACAGAGGGAAAGAGAGAGGCACAGAGGGAAAGAGAGAGAAACAGAGGGAAAGAGAGGGGCACAGAGGGAAAGAGAGAGAAACAGAGGGAAAGAGAGAGGCACAGAGGGAAAGAGAGAGAAACAGAGGGAAAGAGAGGGGCACAGAGGGAAAGTGGGGGACAGTTAAGAGCCAATTGAGGGGAAGGGCCCAGACATAAATGGATTTTAATTGGAAATATCTAACGTGTATAATGTGTCTTTATCTGCCTTATCTCCCAGAATGCCCTGCTGGCCGCCTGGCTGTGCATCATGGGAGTTTCAGCTCAGGAAATGGACCGGATATTTCCATGGAATATAATAAGGCAGGAGAGTTTGTTTATTGGCATCTAAAGACGGGGGGGGGCAGCGGGTCAGGCTGGGGCAATACTCCGGGGGCAGCGGGTCAGGCTGGGGCAATACTCCGGGGGCAGGGGGTGGGGGTAACAATGAATTAATTTTACTGCCCTTCCCCCCCCTCCCCTCTCCCAGGCTCCATTACTTCCCCCGGACTGGTTCCCAATGGAACAGGGAAACCCCCCCATAGGGTTATTGTTGAACTACAACTCCCAGCAGCAGCGGCACAACTAGAGGTTACTGGGCCTCACAGCAAATCCAATTTAGGGCCCCAACACATCGATACGTTGGCCCATTCTCCCAAGATATATTGAAATTACTGGGCCCCCCTGCACTCTGAGGCCCCCCTGCACTCTGGGGCCCCCCTGCACTCTGGGCCCCCCTACACTCTGGGCCCCCCTGCACTCTGGGCCCCCCTACACTCTGGGCCCCCTTACACTCTGGGGCCCCCCTACACTCTGGGCCCCCCTGCACTCTGGGGCCCCCCTGCACTCTGGGCCCCCCTACATTCTGGGCCCCCCTACACTCTGGGCCCCCCTGCACTCTGGGCCCCCCTACACTCTGGGCCCCCCTACACTCTGGGCCCCCCTGCACTCTGGGCCCCCCTACACTCTAGGCCCCCCTGCACTCCGGGGCCCCCCTGCACTCTGGGGCCCCCCTGCACTCTGGGCCCCCCTACACTCTGGGCCCCCCTGCACTCCGGGGCCCCCCTGCACTCTGGGGCCCCCCTGCACTCTGGGCCCCCCTACACTCTGGGCCCCCCTGCACTCCAGGGCCCCCCTGCACTCTGGGGCCCCCCTGCACTCTGCTATAGTTACCCTCCTGATTCCCAGAATCCTCTGTCACATTTACAGCTGGTTTATGTTGGTCTCTCACACTGGGGGGCATTACAGCCCACTCTCAATGACAAGACCCCAAGAGCTAACAGTCTTTATGAGACTGCAGCCCCCCCAGACCACACTGGGGCCCACCTCCCCCCAATAACAATGAGCCGCCTTCCCTGGAATCCCCAATACCCCCCCCTGCTGTATATGGCCCCGTGTGCGCCAGTAATGCAGTTAAACTGGTTTATATGGCGCTTTAACCATCTGCCCAATTTCATACAAACTACAAATTCATTCTCAGCCCAGATTTACAGCCCCCTGTCCCACTCGCCGCCACTGTCCCTCTGATCCCTACTGCCCCCTGTTGGCGGCCGAGGGTAGGGCAGCGCTCACAATGAAAGCGCCAGACAATGGGGATTATTTCATCGATGCGCTTCGCTGCTCCGCGGATCTGAAAAGACCATTAACCGCTTTAATGCCACAGGGCGAAATCTCTCCACTTATATTGTCTGTTACCCTACTATACACACTGCCCCCCAGCCTCTCCCCAACACCCCCTTGCCTTACTATACACACTGTCCCCCAGTTACAGCCCCTTCCCCTGACACCCCCTTGCCTTACTATACACACTGTCCCCCAGTTACAGCCCCTTCCCCTGACACCCCCTTGCCTTACTATACACACTGCCCGCCAGTTACAGCTCCTTCCCCTGACACCCCCTTGCCTTACTATACACACTGTCCCCCAGTTACAGCCCCTTCCCCTGACACCCCCTTGCCTTACTATACACACTGTCCCCAGTTACAGCCCCTTCCCCTGACACCCCCTTGCCTTACTATACACACTGCCCCCCCCAGTTACAGCCCCTTCCCCTGACACCCCCTTGCCTTACTATACACACTGTCCCACAGTAACAGCCCCTTCCCCTGGCACCCCCTTGCCTTACTATACACACTGTCCCCCCAGTTACAGCCCCTTCCCCTGACACCCCCTTGCCTTACTATACACACTGTCCCCCAGTTACAGCCCTTCCCCTGACACCCCCTTGCCTTACTATACACACTGTCCCTCCCAGTTACAGTCCCTTCCCCTGACACCCCCTTGCCTTACTATACACACTGTCCCTCCCAGTTACAGTCCCTTCCCCTGACACCCCCTTGCCTTACTATACACACTGTCCCCCAGTTACAGCCCCTTCCCCTGACACCCCCTTGCCTTACTATACACACTGTCCCCCAGTTACAGCCCCTTCCCCTGACACCCCCTTGCCTTACTATACACACTGCCCCCCAGTTACAGCCCCTTCCCCTGACACCCCCTTGCCTTACTATACACACTGTCCCCAGTTACAGCCCCTTCCCCTGACACCCCCTTGCCTTACTATAACACACTGTCCCCCAGTTACAGCCCCTTCCCCTGACACCCCCTTGCCTTACTATACACACTGCCCCCCAGTTACAGCCCCTTCCCTGACACCCCTTGCCTTACTATACACACTGTCCCCAGTTACAGCCCCTTCCCCTGACACCCCCTTGCCTTACTATACACACTGGCCCCCCAGTTACAGCCCCTTCCCCTGACACCCCCTTGCCTTACTATACACACTGCCCCCAGTTACAGCCCCTTCCCCTGACACCCCCTTGCCTACTATACACACTGCCCCCCAGTTACAGCCCCTTCCCCTGACACCCCCTTGCCTTACTATACACACTGCCCCCCCAGTTACAGCCCCTTCCCCTGACACCCCTTGCCTTACTATACACACTGCCCCCCAGTTACAGCCCCTTCCCCTGACACCCCCTTGGCCTTACTATACACACTGTCCCCCAGTTACAGCCCCTTCCCCTGACACCCCCTTGCCTTACTATACACACTGTCCCCCAGTTACAGTCCCTTCCCCTGACACCCCTTGCCTTACTATACACACTGTCCCCCAGTTACAGCCCCTTCCCCTGACACCCCCTTGCCTTACTATACACACTGCCCCCAGTTACAGCCCCTTCCCCTGACACCCCCTTGCCTTACTATACACACTGTCCCCAGTTACAGTCCCTTCCCCTGACACCCCCTTGCCTTACTATACACACTGCCCCCAGTTACAGCCCCTTCCCCTGACACCCCCTTGCCTTACTATACACACTGTCCCCCAGTTACAGTCCCTTCCCCTGACACCCCCTTGCCTTACTAATACACACTGCCCCCAGTTACAGCCCCTTCCCCTGACACCCCCTTGCCTTACTATACACACTGTCCCCCAGTTACAGCCCCTTCCCTGACACCCCTTGCCTTACTATACACACTGCCCCCAGTTACAGCCCCTTCCCCTGACACCCCTTGCCTTACTATACACACTGTCCCCCCCAGTTACAGCCCCTTCCCCTGACACCCCCTTGCCTTACTATACACACTGTCCCCCAGTTACAGCCCCTTCCCCTGACACCCCCTTGCCTTACTATACACACTGTCCCCCAGTCTAGGGGGCCCCCTCAGTGTGTAGAGTGGCTGGGGGGGCAGAATCATTATGTGTGTGGCCCTTCTCTATTCTGTACAATAGTAAGTCCCTGCTCTGTAATCCTGTGTCTGTCCCCTTGCTGCCTGCGCAACTGTCTGGAGTCGCTCATATATGTACCATTGTCTGGGCTTGCCACCCTGCCTGCCATTGTCTGGGCTCGCTACACACACGATTGTCTGGGCTCACTACACACACGATTGTCTGGGCTCACTACACACACGATTGTCTGGGCTCACTACACACACGATTGTCTGGGCTCGCTACACACACGATTGTCTGGCTCAGCTACAAACACCACACAACGATTGTCTGGGCTCACTACACACACGATTGTCTGGGCTCACTACACACACGATTGTCTGGGCTCGCTACACACACGATTGTCTGGGCTCACTACACACACGATTGTCTGGGCTCGCTACACACACGATTGTCTGGGCTCGCTACACACACGATTGTATGGACTCGCTACACACACGATTGTATGGACTCGCTACACACACGATTGTATGGACTCGCTACACACACGATTGTATGGACTCGCTACACACACGATTGTAATGGGCTCGCTACACACACGATTGTATGGACTCGCTACAACACACGATTGTATGGACTCGCTACACACACGATTGTATGGGCTCGCTAACACACGATTGTATGGACTCGCTACACACACGACTGTATGGACTCGCTACAACACGATTGTATGGACTCGCTACACACACGATTGTATGGACTCGCTACACACACGATTGTATGGACTCGCTACAACAACGATTTTATGGACTCGCTACACACACGATTGTATGGACTCGCTACACACACGATTGTATGGGCTCGCTACACACACGATTGTATGGACTCGCTACACACACGATTGTATGGACTCGCTACACACACGATTGTATGGACTCGCTACACACACGATTGTATGGACTCGCTACACACACGATTGTATGGACTCGCTACACACACGATCTGGTATGGACTCGCTACACACACGATTGTATGGGCTCGCTACACACGATTGTATGGGCTCGCTACACACGATTGTATGGACTCGCTACACACACGATTGTATGGACTCGCTACACACACGATTGTATGGACTCGCTACACACACGATTGTATGGACTCGCTACACACACGATTGTATGGGCTCGCTACACACGATTGTATGGACTCGCTACACACACGACTGTATGGACTCGCTACACACACGATTGTATGGACTCGCTACACACACGATTGTATGGACTCGCTACACACACGACTGTATGGACTCGCTACACACACGACTGTATGGACTCGCTACACACACGACTGTATGGACTCGCTACACACACGATTGTATGGACTCGCTACACACACGATTGTATGGACTCGCTACACACACGACTGTATGGACTCGCTACACACACGATTGTATGGACTCGCTACACACACGATTGTATGGACTCGCTACACACACGATTGTATGGACTCGCTACACACGATTGTATGGACTCGCTACACACACGATTGTATGGGCTCGCTACACACGATTGTCTGGGCTCGCTACACACACGATTGTATGGACTCGCTACACACGATTGTATGGACTCGCTACACACACGATTGTATGGACTCGCTACACACACGATTGTATGGACTCGCTACACACACGATTGTATGGACTTGCTACACACACGATTGTATGGACTCGCTACACACACGATTGTATGGGCTCGCTACACACACGATTGTATGGGCTCGCTACACACGATTGTATGGACACGCTACACACGATTGTATGGACTCGCTACACACACGATTGTATGGACTCGCTACACACGATTGTATGGACTCGCTACACCACGATTGTATGGACTCGCTACACACACGATTGTATGGACTCGCTACACACACGATTGTATGGACTCGCTACACACACGATTGTATGGACTCGCTACACACACGATTGTATGGGCTCGCTACACACGATTGTCTGGGCTCGCTACACACACGATTGTATGGACTCGCTACACACGATTGTATGGACTCGCTACACACACGATTGTATGGACTCGCTACACACACGATTGTATGGACTCGCTACACACACGATTGTATGGACTTGCTACACACACGATTGTATGGACTCGCTACACACACGATTGTATGGACTCGCTACACACACGATTGTATGGGCTCGCTACACACACGATTGTATGGACTCGCTACACACACGATTGTATGGGCTCGCTACACACACGATTGTATGGACTCGCTACACACACGATTGGACTCGCTACACACACGATTGTATGGACTCGCTACACACACGATTGTATGGACTCGCTACACACACGATTGTATGGACTCGCTACACACACGATTGTATGGGCTCGCTACACACATGATTGTATGGACTCGCTACACACACGATTGGACTCGCTACACACACGATTGTATGGACTCGCTACACACACGATTGTATGGACTCGCTACACACACGATTGTATGGACTCGCTACACACACGATTGTATGGACTCGCTACACACACGATTGTATGGACTCGCTACACACACGATTGTATGGACTCGCTACACACGATTGTATGGACTCGCTACACACACGATTGTATGGACTCGCTACACACACGATTGTATGGACTCCCTACACACACGATTGTATGGACTCGCTACACACACGATTGTATGGACTCGCTACACACACGATTGTATGGACTCGCTACACACACGATTGTATGGGCTCGCTACACACACGATTGTATGGACTCGCTACACACACGATTGTATGGACTCGCTACACACACGATTGGACTCGCGCCACACACGATTGTATGGACTCGCTACACACACGATTGTATGGACTCGCTACACACACGATTGTATGGACTCGCTACACACACGATTGTATGGACTCGCTACACACACGATTGTATGGACTCGCTACACACATGATTGGACTCGCTACACACACGATTGTATGGACTCGCTACACACACGATTGGACTCGCTACACACACGATTGTATGGGCTTACTACACACACGATTGTATGGACTCACTACACACACGATTGTATGGACTCGCTACACACACGATTGGACTCGCTACACACACGATTGTATGGACTCGCTACACACACGATTGGACTCACTACACACACGATTGTATGGACTCGCTACACACACGATTGGACTCGCTACACACACGATTGGACTCGCTACACACACGATTGGACTCGCTACACACACGATTGGACTCGCTACACACACGATTGTATGGGCTCACTACACACACAATTGGACTCGCTACACACACGATTGTATGGACTCGCTACACACTCGATTGGACTCGCTACACACACGATGGACTCGCTACACACACGATTGGACTCGCTACACACACGATTGGACTCGCTACACACACGATTGTATGGGCTCACTACACACACGATTGGACTCGCTACACACACGATTGGACTCGCTACACACACGATTGGACTCGCTACACACACGATTGGACTCGCTACACACACGATTGGACTCGCTACACACACGATTGTATGGGCTCACTACACACACAATTGGACTCGCTACACACACGATTGTATGGACTCGCTACACACACGATTGTAATGGGCTCACTACACACACAATTGGACTCGCTACACACACGATTGTATGGGCTCACTACACACACAATTGGACTCGCTACACACACGATTGTATGGACTCGCTACACACTCGATTGGACTCGCTACACACACGATTGGACTCGCTACACACACGATTGTATGGGCTCAACTACACACACGATTGGACTCGCTACACACTCCCCACACACGATTGGACTCGCTACACACACGATTGGACTCGCTACACACACGATTGGACTCGCTACACACACGATTGTATGGGCTCACTACACACACAATTGGACTCGCTACACACACGATTGTATGGACTCGCTACACACACGATTGTATGGGCTCACTACACACACAATTGGACTCGCTACACACACGATTGTATGGACTCGCTACACACACGATTGTATGGGCTCACTACACACACAATTGGACTCGCTACACACACGATTGTATGGACTCGCTACACACACGATTGTATGGGCTCACTACACACACAATTGGACTCGCTACACACACGATTGTATGGACTCGCTACACACACGATTGTATGGACTCGCTACACACACAATTGGACTCGCTACACACACGATTGTATGGGCTCACTACACACACAATTGGACTCGCTACACACACGATTGTATGGACTCGCTACACACACGATTGTATGGGCTCACTACACACACGATTGGACTCGCTACACACACGATTGTATGGACTCGCTACACACACGATTGGACTCGCTACACACACGATTGTATGGACTCGCTACACACGATTGTATGGACTCGCTACACACACGATTGGACTCGCTACACACACGATTGTATGGACTCGCTACACACACGATTGTATGGACTCGCTACACACACGATTGGACTCGCTACACACACGATTGTATGGACTCGCTACACACACGATTGTATGGACTCGCTACACACACGATTGTCTGGGCTCGCTACACACACGATTGTATGGACTCGCTACACACACGATTGTATGGACTCGCTACACACACGATTGTCTGGGCTCGCTACACACACAGTTTGACTAATACAATGCGGCCCTTTAGGTACATTTACCCAACGCCCCATATGAAGTGAATGGAGGGACCCTCCACTGGCTGCTGAATTTTATGAATGGAGAGACCACCTAGAAGCTCCCCCCCCCCCCCATGGAATGGACTGAGGGGCTGCACTGAGGGTATTTCAGTATATTCCCTCCCCTGGGGGGTTACGGGGGGTCAGGCTGGGGCAGCGCTACCAGGGTTCAAGGCAATAAATGTACAAACCTGGGACCCCCCCATCCAATTCCCTGCAATCTTATTGTATAAAGCAAATTACTGATTATTATTTATATAGCGCTGACATATTCCATAGCGACTTGCAGAGTTACCCACCATTCCCTGCAGCATTATATACCCCTTGTATCTGCCCTCCCTCTGCCTGTGGGGCCCCGAGATTGTGGGAGCCCAGGGCAAATCCCACCAGAGAAAATATATTTCTGCCCCCAATGCCCTTCCCTGCTGCCCAGTTTGGCACTAAACCACCTTGGTACTGGGCAAAGCAGGGTTAATTCCATTTCAGCCAGTATAGGGCCCAGGGGGGTAATTCCACCACTGCCAGACTGGGGTACATGGGGGGTAATTCCTGTACTGCCAGACTGGGGTACATGGGGGGTAATTCCTGTACTGCCAGACTGGGGCACAAGGGGGTAATTCCTGTACTGCCAGACTGGGGCACAGGGGGGTAATTCCTGTACTGCCAGACTGGGGCACAAGGGGGTAATTCCTGTACTGCCAGACTGGGGCACAGGGGGGCAATTCTTGTACTGCCAGACTGGGGCACAGGGGGGCAATTCCTGTACTGCGTAGAATGGGGCACAGGGGGGTAATTCTTGTACTGCCAGACTGGGGCACAGGGGGGCAATTCTTGTACTGCCAGACTGGGGCACAAGGGGGTAATTCCTGTACTGCCAGACAAAGGTACAGGGGGGCAATTCCTGTACTGCCAGAGTGGGGCACAAGGGGGTAATTCCTGTACTGCCAGATGAAGGCACAGGGGGGCAATTCCTGTACTACCAGACTGGGGCACAGGGGGGTAATTCCTGTACTGTCAGACGAAGACACAGGGGGGTAATTCCTGTACTGCCAAAATGGGGCACAAGGGGGTAATTCCTGTACTGCCAGACTGGGGCACAAGGGGGTAATTCCTGTACTGCCAGACTGGGGCACAGGGGGGTAATTCTTGTACTGCCAGACTGGGGCACAAGGGGGTAATTCCTGTACTGCCAGACTGGGGCACAGGGGGGTAATTCCTGTACTGCCAGACTGGGGCACAAGGGGGTAATTCCTGTACTGCCAGATTGGGGCCCAGGGGGGAAATTCCTGTACTGCCAGACTGGGGCACAGGGGGGTAATTCCTGTACTGCCAGACTGGGGCACAAGGGGGTAATTCCTGTACTGCCAGACTGGGGCACAGGGGGGTAATTCCTGTACTGCCAGACTGGGGCACAAGGGGGTAATTCCGTTGCTGCCAGACTGGGGCACAGGGGGGTAATTCCTGTACTGCCAAAATGGGGCACAGGGGGGTAATTCCTGTACTGTGTAGATTGGGGCACAAGGGGGTAATTCCTGTACTGCCAGACTGGGGCTCAGGGGGGTAATTCCGTTGCTGCCAGACTGGGGCACAGGGGGGTAATTCCTGTACTGCCAAAATGGGGCACAGGGGGGTAATTCCTGTACTGTGTAGATTGGGGCACAAGGGGGCAATTCCTGTACTGCCAGACTGGGGCACAAGGGGGTAATTCCTGTACTGCCAGACTGGGGCTCAGGGGGGTAATTCCGTTGCTGCCAGACTGGGGCACAGGGGGGTAATTCCTGTACTGCCAAAATGGGGCACAGGGGGGTAATTCCTGTACTGTGTAGATTGGGGCACAAGGGGGCAATTCCTGTACTGCCAGACTGGGGCACAAGGGGGTAATTCCTGTACTGCCAGACTGGGGCTCAGGGGGGTAATTCCGTTGCTGCCAGACTGGGGCACAGGGGGGTAATTCCTGTACTGCCAAAATGGGGCACAGGGGGGTAATTCCTGTACTGTGTAGATTGGGGCACAAGGGGGTAATTCCTGTACTGCCAGACTGGGGCTCAGGGGGGTAATTCCGTTGCTGCCAGACTGGGGCACAGGGGGGTAATTCCTGTACTGCCAAAATGGGGCACAGGGGGGTAATTCCTGTACTGTGTAGATTGGGGCACAAGGGGGCAATTCCTGTACTGCCAGACTGGGGCACAAGGGGGTAATTCCTGTACTGCCAGACTGGGGCTCAGGGGGGTAATTCCGTTGCTGCCAGACTGGGGCACAAGGGGGTAATTCCTGTACTGTGTAGATTGGGGCACAAGGGGGCAATTTCTGTACTGCCAGACTGGGGCACAAGGGGGTAATTCCTGTACTGTGTAGATTGGGGCACAAGGGGGTAATTCCGTTGCTGCCAGACTGGGGCACAGGGGGGTAATTCCGTTGCTGCCAGACTGGGGCACAGGGGGGCAATTCCGTTGCTGCATTGTACAACATTCATCCCGTTATTTATGCCCAATCGAACAATCCGGCAGCTGTGAAAGTGTAAAATATGTGCAAGAGGCGGAGCCGAGCCGCAGTCCTACCGCCATTTAACCCTTTGTGCATCTCACTCGCCCCCACGTTACTGAGGGTTAAATATTCCTATGGGGGGGGGTTAAACATATGAAAAACAAATGCCTTTGAAATAATAAAGTAAGGAATGCAGAGAGTGCAATAAATAAATAATATACAGTTACAGAGATGCGATGCCGCATGTTGGGGAGGAAGGAGAGTCCTGACCCGCAGAGCTTACAATCTAAATAAAAACAGGATGTTTGCAGGAGTTCAAGCCCTTTCCTAGTCGAGTCGGGGCAGAGAGAGGGGCATAAAGCTCTGTACTGAGCTATTAGCTGTGAGTACTGACCCAGACGCCAGAACCCCCCCCCCAGTTCTGGTTCCAACTCCCAGCACCCTTTGGCAGCCACGTTGGATGTAACTATTAAAAGCACTGTATTTAAAGGGGAAGTCTGCCCGACTCAGGGAAGATCCAGCCTGACAGCGGGGAAAGGAACTGGACATTTCCGGCCTCTCTTCCTGCCGCACAAGCACAGCCAGCAGGGAAGGGGTTAACAGAGAAGCCTCCAGTTTATTTGCTTTCTCTCTGAATAAAGTCCAGTTTGTGATACACCCCCCCCCAACACACACAGCGAGGGGGATGTTTAACCCTCTCAGAGCCCCTAACACTGCAACCATTCAGCAAACACGGCCCTATCAGAGCCCCCCGAGTCCTGCAACCGTTCCCCGATACATTGTCCCTTCAGACCCCCAATCCCCCCAATCCGAGTCACTATCTGAGACCCCCCCCAGTTGTGCCCCCATTCAATAGAACCCAGCGCCTTTAATGCCCTTAGCTCTGTGCCTGAACTACAAATAACAGCCCCATACGGGCCCCCAGCCAGCGAGCACCCAGCGCAGCCCCCTTAGAGCCCCCAGCCAGCGAGCACCCAGCATAGCCCCCTTAGAGCCCCCAGCCCTGCCAGTTTGCACCCAGCGCAGCTCCCTTAGAGCCCCCAGCCAGCAAGCACCCAGCGCAGCCCCATCAGAGCCCCCAGCCCTGCCAGTTTGCACCCAGCGCAGCCCCATTAGAGCCCCCAGCCAGTGAGCACCCAGCGCAGCCCCATTAGAGCCCCCAGCCCTGCCAGTTTGCACCAAGCGCAGCCCCCTTAGATCCCCCAGCCCTGCCAGTTTGCACCCAGCGCAGCCCCATTAGAGCCCCCAGCCAGCGAGCACCCAGCGCAGCCCCATCAGAGCCCCCAGCCCTGCCAGTTTGCACCCAGCGCAGCCCCATTAGAGCCCCCAGCCCTGCCAGTTTGCACCAAGTGGAGCCCCATTAGAGCCCCCAGTCCTGCCAGTTTGCACCCAGCGCAGCCCCATTAGAGCCCCCAGCCCTGCCAGTTTGCACCAAGCGGAGCCCCATTAGAGCCCCCAGTCCTGCCAGTTTGCACCAAGCGGAGCCCCATTAGAGCCCCCAGTCCTGCCAGTTTGCACCAAGTGGAGCCCCATTAGAGCCCCCAGTCCTGCCAGTTTGCACCAAGTGGAGCCCCATTAGAGCCCCCAGCCCTGCCAGTTTGCACCCAGCGCAGCCCCCAGCCCTGCCAGTTTGCACCCAGCGCAGCCCCCAGCCCTGCCAGTTTGCACCCAGCGCAGCCCCCAGCCCTGCCAGTTTGCACCCAGCGCAGCCCCCAGCCCTGCCAGTTTGCACCCAGCTAACTAAACAAGCGGGGGGAGAGGAGTTGATGGGAGTTGATTCCCTCAGACACTGATCCACTTTCCAGATTATTGGATTTGACAAGAAATTCATTTTATTGACTCCCTGGGTCCGACCCACCGGGAACCAATCGAGGGGGTGAAGCGACGGCACCGGCTACACCGTAACTCACACGGCAATCAATGGAGGAAGAACAACAGGTTGCAAGCTCTTCAGCCAAAGGGACAAATTCCTGATTTTATAAGAATCGGCGACTGGAATTTGTTCCCAAGTAGGAAAGAAAAAGGGTTTTTGGGGCAAAAGTTCTTTTTGTTTTAAAGTGAAGTTGAATTGGTAGTGACCCTTTGTGGCCAAAGCTGAGCGAGAGATTGGCACGGGGGGCGGGCGAGGGGGTCACACGGAGGGGCGGGCAAGGGGGTCTGTTTGTTTTTTTGTCTCCCAGTTCTAAACCGTTTCTCCTTTTTTGATGTTTATGGGGACGTGACGGGAAGGTTAATGAGCAAAACCCCCGGCCACAAAGAAATAAATTACCATTTGAAAAAAAAAAATCATTAAATTCATCCCGTAAGGATCCCACCGCCACCCACCTACCCACCTACCTACCAACCTGCCCCAGTCAGGGGCACCCACGGGGAAAAGGTTCAAGATCTCTGTTTATGGAACAATAAGATGATCGGCGTGGGGAATCGCAGGGTGGGATTATTGCCCCCGAGGTGGGTAATTCAGGCATAATACCCCATAATGTTTAATCCAACCTGCAGCCCTATAGCTGAACTACAACTCCCAGAATCCCCCGAGAGCCTCAGCTTGAGTTTGGTGCCACTGCAGCCCCTTCGCTGACAAGGGGGCACAAGCCTTTCTCTAATTGCCCCTGCCCCACAAGCGCTTCATTGAGGGGTCACACAGAGAAGGAAAACACCCCCTCCTGATGGCATTTAATCCCAGTCCTGTTTTATTGGCATCTATTACCTGGGTACCTGCCCCCAATGCCTTCTCTGCCCCCTTTGTTCCTTTTGAAACCCTCAAACGTGAGATTTAAGTTTGAAGCCGGTGACAAAGGGATTAATAGCCCCCAGATAATGCCCCATTGTGCGACTGTCAGCTTGATAAATTGGCACTGGGATGGGCAAGATGCTTAATGGGGCATCACAAGGACAAGGGGGGGTGACTGATAGGGGTACCTGAGTTGGTCTATGATATAGAATATGGGCATTGGGGTATCAGCATGGGCAGGGGGGTATCAGCATGGGCAGGGGGGTATATCACAGGGGGCACCCAGAAAGTAATTGGGGGGCAGGGGGGGCGCAAAACTGATATCAAATCGGTGCAAAACAGAGAATTCGCCCCTTTAATGAATATAAATGCCAGAGACCCCCAGCAGCACCCCCAGCCCCCCCAAAACAGCCTCCGAGTAACAGAAAACATTTCCCAGCAGCCATTCCGGGCCCAATCACAGCAGCAACACCGAACCGGTACTTACTGGGTCCGGAGATGGGGGTCCTCAGGGCATGGGAGTGCTGCAGGGTCCGGGGGTCCCACAAGTCCAAAGGGGGGCGCAGGGCTGCCAGTCCCGGGGTGCGGAGGGTTCCAGGGGCGCTCGGTACAGATCCCAGGGCTTCCAGGGGCCCAACTAGCGCTCAGGGGTCCCGGGAGGAGAGAGCAGAACCGGAGCGGACTGTGAGCTCAGCGGCTGCAACACAGAGCGGAGCTGCAGGGAGAGGAGGGGGAGGCGCTGATGTCAGTGTCCCCGCCCCCTGCCCCGCCCCTCCCTGCCATATGGGCATTGTGTTCGGGCATCTGCACAAAAGCGGCGCTGGCAAAGGCTTTACAGGCACATACAGGGGCATGGGTGTAGGCTGGCACTGTCTGACTGGCACATTGCGCTACAGGCTGGGGATATGTATAGGGAGATCTCACCATCAGCATAGGAAGGGGTTCCTTACTGTAAGGGCAGTCAGGTTATGGGATTCCCTACCCAGAGAGGGGGAATGAGTGATACATTGGGGGTGGGGAGGAAAGGGGATCTCACCATCAGCATAGGAAGGGGTTCCTTACTGTAAGGGCAGTCAGGTTATGGGGTTCCCTACCAAGAGAGGGGGAATGAGTGATACATTGGGGGTGGGAGGAAAGGGGATCTCACCATCAGCATAGGAAGGGGTTTCTTACTGTAAGGGCAGTCAGGTTATGGGGTTCCCTACCCAGAGAGGGGGAATGAGTGATACATTGGGGGTGGGGAGGAAAGGAGATCTCACCATCAGCATAGGAAGGGGTTTCTTACTGTAAGGGCAGTCAGGTTATGGGGTTCCCTACCCAGAGAGGGGGAATGAGTGATACATTGGGGGTGGGGAGGAAAGGGGATCTCACCATCAGCATAGGAAGGGGTTCCTTACTGTAAGGGCAGTCAGGTTATGGGGTTCCCTACCCAGAGAGGGGGAATGAGTGATACATTGGGGGTGGGGAGGAAAGGGGATCTCACCATCAGCATAGGAAGGGGTTCCTTACTGTAAGGGCAGTCAGGTTATGGGGTTCCCTACCAAGAGAGGGGGAATGAGTGATACATTGGGGGTGGGGAGGAAAGGGGATCTCACCATCAGCATAGGAAGGGGTTCCTTACTGTAAGGGCAGTCAGGTTATGGGGTTCCCTACCCAGAGAGGGGCCTCTGGGTACTGGGAATGCCAGGGGGGCTGTAAGGTGCCACAGACAGTCACTATTTATTGGGCTGGGGGGGCTGTTTGTGCCTCTGGGTACTGGGAATGCCAGGGGGGCTGTAAGGTGCCACAGACAGTCACTATTTATTGGGCTGGGGGGGGGGGGGCTGTTTGTGCCTCTGGGTACTGGGAATGCCAGGGGGGCTGTAAGGTGCCACAGACAGCCTATCTACTGGGGAGAGACTGGATTCACTTACCCAGGGGGAGGTTCCTGCCTGACCATGGGAAAGAGAGCAGCCCAGGAGCAGGAAGTACAGAGAATCAGAGCTCTGTACCTGGGTAAGTACTGGGGGGAGATTGGATTCACTTACCCAGGGGGAGGTTCCTGCCTGACCATGGGAAAGAGAGCAGCCCAGGAGCAGGAAGTACAGAGAATCAGAGCTCTGTACCTGGGTAAGTACTGGGGGGAGATTGGATTCACTTACCCAGGGGGAGGTTCCTGTCTGACCATGGGAAAGAGAGCAGCCCAGGAGCAGGAAGTACAGAGAATCAGAGCTCTGTACCTGGGTAAGTACTGGGGGGAGATTGGATTCACTTACCCAGGGGGGGGTTCCTGTCTGACCATGGGAAAGAGAGCAGCCCAGGAGCAGGAAGTACAGAGAATCAGAGCTCTGTACCTGGGTACCAGTCGTTTATACTTACCCTTTATTCCTGTAGTCTGTGTATGGGGGGGGGGGGGTTAGAGCTGCTGATAAAAGGGCAAATAAAATTCAGCATATTATGAGGCAAAGTTGGGGCAGAATCCCCGGTACACAAGCAGTGCGACTCCTGAGTAATTGTACTTAGCAGGGAGATGGAGCCCCGGCAGCGTTTCCATCATGGGAAGGAAAATCATTTTAAATGTCATATTTTTAAACGTGTTTTACATATTCATGACCCGCCGGCGCTCGGATGTTAAAGAGAAATTCTATTGGCTGCCGGCGCGGCCGATGTTCCGCGCTAAACGGGAAAACTGAGTCGGGAATTCAGATTTAGGGCTAGAAAGGAAAATGAAGGATTGTACCGACCCTGAACATCTTGGCCCATTGCCCCTAGCAGCCAATGAGTGAGCCCCAAGCCCTGCCTGTACATTGCTGCTCTCCTCCCTATGTCCAGGCAGGGGGGGCAGGACTCCATGTAACTCACTGACAGGATCAGGTTCCTACTTTGCAGTGATTGCAATGGGAAATTTGCCTGAGCAAGAGCTCCTTCTAGTGGCCACCCAGGAATGTGCAGCAATCTGATGCCCCGGGCCATGGGCACTAACAGAGGGGCAACTGCAGGAATGTGCCCATTGTGTAGGGAGGTAAGTACCCAGCAGGTGAATGGTTATTGTATTAGGGTTTACTTATCCTTTATATCCGGAGACAGGAAGTAACATGTACACCCACATTCTGGGTCAGTCTTACACCCTAATTAATCCTTTAATCAGTAACTTCCCCCCAGTACTTACCCAGGTACAGAGCTCTGATTCTCTGTACTTCCTGCTCCTGGGCTGCTCTCTTTCCCATGGTCAGGCAGGAACCTCCCCCTGGGTAAGTGAATCCAATCTCCCCCCAGTACTTACCCAGGTACAGAGCTCTGATTCTCTGTAACTTCCTGCTCCTGGGCTGCTCTCTTTCCCATGGTCAGGCAGAAACCTCCCCCCTGGGTAAGTGAATCCAATCTCCCCCAGTACTTACCCAGGTACAGAGCTCTGATTCTCTGTACTTCCTGCTCCTGGGCTGCTCTCTTTCCATGGTCAGACAGGAACCTCCCCCCCCCCTGGGTAAGTGAATCCAATCTCCCCCAGTACTTACCCAGGTACAGAGCTCTGATTCTCTGTACTTCCTGCTCCTGGGCTGCTCTCTTTCCCATGGTCAGACAGGAACCTCCCCCCCCTGGGTAAGTGAATCCAATCTCCCCCCAGTACTTACCCAGGTACAGAGCTCTGATTCTCTGTACTTCCTGCTCCTGGGCTGCTCTCTTTCCCATGGTCAGACAGGAACCTCCCCCCCCCTGGGTAAGTGAATCCAATCTCCCCCCAGTACTTACCCAGGTACAGAGCTCTGATTCTCTGTACTTCCTGCTCCTGGGCTGCTCTCTTTCCCATGGTCAGACAGGAACCTCCCCCCCCTGGGTAAGTGAATCCAATCTCCCCCCAGTACTTACCCAGGTACAGAGCTCTGATTCTCTGTACTTCCTGCTCCTGGGCTGCTCTCTTTCCCATGGTCAGGCCCCAGAGATGAATATTATATTATTAGTTGGTGGATGAAAATAATGAAATGGAAAAGGAAACAGTAAATAACAGGAAGAGAAACAAACAAAGTAAATACAAGTTTCCCTTTAATGAGTGGGGGGATTTGCTTCTGCCAGAAATCCCAGTAGGGGTGCAGGGGGGCCCCCAGTGTTTGTCCATTCGGGGTCTCTGGCTTTTCTCTGTGCAGAGGAGCCCCCCTGCCGTTACCTGCCCCCCACAATATGCAGCAGTATATAGAGCAGTCTGGGGGCGCTAACACTATCGGGCCCCGGGGTAGCAGTTCGGGCCCCGGGGTACTTATAAGGGCAGAACCTGTGCGGAATCCCAGCCCCCAGTCTGCTCAGGGCAATTAGACAGCAATGTGAGTCTGTAGGTCTCGCCCTGTCACTGTCGGGACCACTCAGAGCTGCTTTATTCCTCCAGAAGCCCCCGGGGGGCAGGTAACGACCCCCCCACCCAGGGGCACATCTGTCTGGGGCAAGTACTGACCTGAAACCCACGGGAGAGTCTGAGACATTCTCTGTGTAACTTACTGTAGCCTCTCGCTCTGTCTCGCACCCCCAGTCTCTCTCTCGCTGTCTCACACCCACAGTCTCTCTCTGTCTCTCGCTGTCTCACACCCACAGTCTCTCTCTCTGTCTCTCTCTGTCTCACACCCCCAATCTCTCTCTGTCTCTCTCTGTCTCACACCCCCAATCTCTCTCTCTGTCTCTCTCTGTCTCACACCCCCAATCTCTCTCTCTGTCTCTCTCTGTCTCACACCCCCAATCTCTCTCTCTGTCTCTCTCTGTCTCTCTCTGTCTCTGTCTGTCTCACACCCCCAATCTCTCTCTCTCTGTCTCTCTCTGTCTCACACCCCCAATCTCTCTCTGTCTCTCTCTGTCTCTCTGTCTCACACCCCAATCTCCTCTCTGTCTCTCTCTGTCTCACACCCCCAATCTCTCTCTCTGTCTCTCTCTGTCTCACACCCCCAATCTCTCTCTCTGTCTCTCTCTGTCTCACACCCCCAATCTCTCTCTCTGTCTCTCTCTGTCTCACACCCCCAATCTCTCTCTCTGTCTCTCTCTGTCTCTCTCTGTCTCACACCCCCAATCTCTCTCTCTGTCTCTCTCTGTCTCACACCCCCAATCTCTCTCTGTCTCTCTCTGTCTCACACCCCAATCTCTCTCTCTGTCTCTCTCTGTCTCACACCCCCAATCTCTCTCTCTGTCTCTCTCTGTCTCACACCCCCAATCTCTCTCTCTGTCTCTCTCTGTCTCTCTCTGTCTCACACCCCCAATCTCTCTCTCTGTCTCTCTCTGTCTCACACCCCCAATCTCTCTCTCTGTCTCTCTCTGTCTCTCTCTGTCTCACACCCCCAATCTCTCTCTCTGTCTCTCTCTGTCTCACACCCCAATCTCTCTCTGTCTCTCTCTGTCTCACACCCCCAATCTCTCTCTCTGTCTCTCTCTGTCTCACACCCCCAATCTCTCTCTCTGTCTCTCTCTGTCTCACACCCCAATCTCTCTCTCTGTCTCTCTCTGTCCCCCATCTCTCTCTGTCTCTCTTGTCTCACACCCCAATCTCTCTCTCTGTCTCTCTCTGTCTCACACCCCCAATCTCTCTCTCTGTCTCTCTCTGTCTCACACCCCCAATCTCTCTCTGTCTCTCTGTCCTCTCTCTGTCTCACACCCCCAATCTCTCTCTCTGTCTCTCTCTGTCTCACACCCCCAATCTCTCTCTCTGTCTCTCTCTGTCTCTCTCTGTCTCACACCCCAATCTCTCTCTCTGTCTCTCTCTGTCTCACACCCCAATCTCTCTCTGTCTCTCTCTGTCTCACACCCCCAATCTCCTCTCTCTGTCTCTCTCTGTCTCACACCCCCAATCTCTCTCTCTGTCTCTCTCTGTCTCACACCCCCCAATCTCTCTCTGTCTCTCTCTGTCTCTCTCCTGTCTCACACCCCCAATCTCTCTCTCTGTCTCTCTCTGTCTCACACCCCCAATCTCTCTCTCTGTCTCTCTCTGTCTCTCTCTGTCTCACACCCCCAATCTCTCTCTCTGTCTCTCTCTGTCTCACACCCCCAATCTCTCTCTGTCTCTCTCTGTCTCACACCCCCAATCTCTCTCTCTGTCTCTCTCTGTCTCACACCCCCAATCTCTCTCTCTGTCTCTCTCTGTCTCACACCCCCAATCTCTCTCTCTGTCTCTCTCTGTCTCTCTCTGTCTCACACCCCCAATCTCTCTCTCTGTCTCTCTCTGTCTCACACCCCCAATCTCTCTCTCTGTCTCTCTCTGTCTCACACCCCCAATCTCTCTCTCTGTCTCTCTCTGTCTCACACCCCCAATCTCTCTCTCTGTCTCTCTCTGTCTCTCTCTGTCTCGCACCCCAGTCTCTCCCTCTGTCTCTCTCTGTCTCGCACCCCCAGTCTCTCTCTGTCTCTGTCTCTTGTGTTCAAGTGTAATAGGTGGGGATTGGGGGCAGTATATGGGTATTGGGGGGGTAATGGGTGGGGCTAGGGCACAGTATTTAGGAATAGGGGGGTTTAATGGGTGGGGTGGGGGCAGTATATGGGGGTGTAATGGGTGGGGTTAGAGGGTCAGTATATGGGGGTGTAATGGGTGGGGTTAGAGGGTCAGTATATGGGGGTTAATGGGTGGGGTGGGGGCAGTATATGGGGGTGTAATGGGTGGGCTTAGAGGGGCAGTATATGGGGGTGTAATGGGTGGGGTTGGGGGCAGTCTGTCTCTTGCAGTCTATGAGACTGTTCCTGTCTCTTCCCCCAGTAGGATGTGGAGTTTCCTCTTTTCTTCTATGGAAGTGAATTCTGGGAAGTGATAAGGGGGGGTCTCTGGGATTGGGGGGCCCCTCAGTGCTGAGTGTTTGGGCCTCATCCTCAACTGCCCCCTGGTCACATGACAATTAGCTCTCCCCTGGGCCTGTGGGTCTGTCAGTGCTGGTTGTATCTCCGGGCTGTGGGCACTCAGTCTGTACTGACTCAGGGTCTGTCTCTTTGGGGGTCTGTAACCTTCCCAGGTATGGGGTCTGTCTATATTGCTCTCTAGATTGGTTTATCGTTTGAATTACTTGGCCTTTTGTCGGTAGGTGGGGGGGCTTGGGTGGGACGTGGGAGGCTTGGGTGGGCTGTGGGGGGCTTGTGTGGGATGCGGGGGGCTTGGGTGGGATGTGGGGGGCTTGGTGGGCCGCGGGGGCTTGGGTGGGACGTGGAGGCTTGGGTGGGCTTTGGGGGCTTGTGTGGGATGCGGGGGGGCTTGGGTGGGCCGCGGGGGGCTTGGGTGGGACGTGGGAAGCTTGGGTGGGCTGTGGGGGGCTTGTGTGTGATGTGGGGGGCTTGGGTGGGATGTGGGGGGCTTGGGTGGGCCCGCGGGGGGCTTGGGTGGGACGTGGGAGGCTTGGGTGGGACGTGGGAGGCTTGGGTGGGACGTGGGGGGCTTGTGTGTGATGTGGGGGGCTTGGGTGGGATGTGGGGAGCTTGGGTGGGCCGCGGGGGGCTTGGGTGGGACGTGGGAGGCTTGGGTGGGCTGTGGGGGGCTTGTGTGGGATGTGGGGGGCTTGGGTGGGACGCGGGGGGCTTGGGTGGGCCGTGGGGGGGGCTTGGGTGGGCCTCGTGGGGGCTTGGGTTGGATGTGGGGGGCTTGGTTGGGATGTGGGGGGCTTGGGTGGGACGTGGGGGCTTGGGTGGGATGTGGGGGGCTTGGGTGGGATGTGGGGAGCTTGGGTGGGCCGTGGGGGCTTGGGTGGGATGTGGGGGGCTTGGGTGGGATGTGGGGAGCTTGGGTGGGACGTGGGGGGCTTGGGTGGGATGTGGGGGGCTTGGTTGGGATGTGGGGGGCTTGGGTGGGACGTGGGGGGCTTGGGTGGGATGTGGGGGGCTTGGGTGGGATGTGGGGAGCTTGGGTGGGCCGTGGGGGGCTTGGGTGGATGTGGGGGGCTTGGGTGGGATGTGGGGAGCTTGGGTGGGACGTGGGGGGCTTGGGTGGGATGTGGGGGGCTTGGGTGGGATGTGGGGAGCTTGGGTGGGCCGTGGGGGGCTTGGGTGGGCCGTGGGGGGCTTGGATGGGATGTGGGGGGCTTGGGTGGAATGTGGGGGGGCTTGGGTGGGCTGCGGGGAGCTTGGGTGGGCCGCGGGGGGCTGATGGGCTGTTTGTGGGCGCAGGCTTTGCCCTGGGTCTCATTGCTCAGCAGGTGGAATTCATGGACTGCAGTTCAGTCAGTGCCCAGTGTGAGAGCGCCCCCCTCTGTATGGCAAACAACCTGCCAGCGCTGCCCCCTCTCCCCCTAGAGACGTCACACACAGAGAGACCCCCTTGTTTGTAACAGAACCAGCAGATTTCCCTGATGTGCCCAATAGGAGACACCGGCCCAAACCAATAGAAATGATCAGAGAGACCGTATCAATGTGCTGATGTCTCGCCCCGGGGGGATCCCATAGATTTGTGCCCCACAGATCCCCACAGATCTCCTCTTTCTCTCTCTCTCCTCTCTCTCCTCTCTCTCTCTGTCTGTCTCTCTCTCTCTCTGTCTCTCTCTGTCTCTCTCTCCCTCTCTCTCCCTCTCTCTCTGTCTCTCTCTCTCCTCTCTCTCTCTGTCTGTCTCTCTCTCTGTCTCTCTCTCTCCTCTCTCTCTCTGTCTGTCTCTCTCTGTCTCTCTCTCCCTCTCTCTCTCTCTCCCTCTCTCTCTGTCTCTCTCTCTCCTCTCTCTCTCTGTCTGTCTCTCTCTCTGTCTCTCTCTCTCCTCTCTCTCTCTGTCTATCTCTCTCTCTGTCTCTCTCTCTCTCTGTCTCTCTCTGTCTCTCTCTCCCTCTCTCTCTCTCTCCCTCTCTCTCTGTCTCTCTCTCTCCTCTCTCTCTCTGTCTGTCTCTCTCTCTGTCTCTCTCTCTCTCTGTCTCTCTCTGTCTCTCTCTCCCTCTCTCTCTCTCTCCCTCTCTCTCTCCCTCTCTCTCTCTGTCTGTCTCTCTCTCTGTCTCTCTCTCTCTCTCTCTGTCTCTCTCTGTCTCTCTCTCCCTCTCTCTCTCCCTCTCTCTCTGTCTCTCTCTCTCCTCTCTCTCCCTCTCTCCCTCTCTCTCCCTCTCTCTCTCCCTCTCTCTCTCTGTCTGTCTCTCTCTCTGTCTCTCCCTCTCTCTCTGTCTCTCTCCTCTCTCTCCCTCTCTCTCTCTCTGTCTCTCTCTCTGTCTCTACCTCTCTCTCCCTCTCTCTCTCCCTCTCTCTCTCTCTCTGTCTGTCTCTCTCTCTCTCTCTGTCTCTCTCTCCCTCTCTCTGTCTCTCTCTCTGTCTCTCCCTCTCTCTCTGTCTCTCTCTCCCTCTCTCTCTTTCTCTCTCTCTCCCTCTCTCTCTGTCTCTCCCTCTCTCTCTCTGTCTGTCTCTCTCTCCCTCTCTCTCTCTGTCTGTCTGTCTCTCTGTCTGTCTGTCTCTCCCTCTCTCTCTTTCTCTCCCTCTCTCTGTCTCTCCCTCTCTCTCTCTGTCTGTCTCTCCCTCTCTCTCTCTCTCTCTCTCTCCTCTCTCTCCCTCTCTCTCTCTGTCTCTCCCTCTCTCTCTCTGTCTGTCTCTCTGTCTCTCTCTGTCTCTGTCTCTCTCTCGCTGATCTCGGCCAATGAATGAAGAGCCTGTTGGGACAGCGCAGAACTAATTCACTTTTTTTTTCTCTTTTTTCAATTTTCTTATTGAGTTCAATTGGCTGTAAATCACTTTTTAACAAACTCCAAGCAGTCTAATGGCTCAGGGAATGAGTTTACTCGTCTACTAGTTGGGGGGTGAAGATAAATGCAGAATTGCCTCAAAATTAACCCTTCACTTTCCCATATGACCCCCCCCCCCCCCACAATCAAATCCAGTGCAGAATTCACTCCCTGAAACCCTGACAATATCACCACCCACTATTATCTGTCAGTCAGAGGCTCCGCCTCCAATTATGATAATTGCAATTATACCCCAACGGGGCAAATAAACTGCATTAACTGCCAAAAATAGAAGATAGAAAAACCTCAGGGAACAGAAATTAATTTTGGCTCAATTAATGTGAAATAATTCCCTGCAGGAAACTCATATTTATTTTCTCTTTTGCTGAACATTCTCTGTATATTTGTATTTATACATATGGGTAGGAGGTGCCATAGTGTTTCCCTTAGACAGTACAGTATGGGGGTACAGCTTATTGTGTGCCCAGAACATTCCCTCTCTGTATATTTGTATTTATACATATGGGTAGGGGGTGCCATAGTGTTTCCCTTAGACAGTACAGTATGGGGGTACAGCTTATTGTGTGCCAGAACATTCCTTCTCTGTATATTTGTATTTATACATATGGGTAGGAGGTGCCATAGTGTTTCCCTTAGACAGTACAGTATGGGGGTACAGCTTATTGTGTGCCCAGAACATTCCTTCTCTGTATATTTGTATTTATACATATGGGTAGGAGGTGCCATAGTGTTTCCCTTAGACAGTACAGTATGGGGGTACAGCTTATTGTGTGCCCAGAACATTCCCTCTCTGTATATTTGTATTTATACATATGGGTAGGGGGTGCCATAGTGTTTCCCTTAGACAGTACAGTATGGGGGTACAGCTTATTGTGTGCCCAGAACATTCCTTCTCTGTATATTTGTATTTATACATATGGGTAGGGGGTGCCATAGTGTTTCCCTTAGACAGTACAGTATGGGGGTACAGCTTATTGTGTGCCCAGAACATTCCTTCTCTGTATATTTGTATTTATACATATGGGTAGGGGTGCCATAGTGTTTCCCTTAGACAGTACAGTATGGGGGTACAGCTTATTGTGTGCCCAGAACATTCCTTCTCTGTATATTTGTATTTATACATATGGGTAGGAGGTGCCATAGTGTTTCCCTTAGACAGTACAGTATGGGGGTACAGCTTATTGTGTGCCCAGAACATTCCTTCTCTGTATATTTGTATTTATACATATGGGTAGGGGGTGCCATAGTGTTTCCTTAGACAGTACAGTATGGGGGTACAGCTTATTGTGTGCCCAGAACATTCCCTCTCTGTATATTTGTATTTATACATATGGGTTAAGGTGCCATAGTGTTTCCCTTAGACAGTACAGTATGGGGGTACAGCTTATTGTGTGCCCAGAACATTCCCTCTCTGTATATTTGTATTTATACATATGGGTAGGGGGTGCCATAGTGTTTCCCTTAGACAGTACAGTATGGGGGTACAGCTTATTGTGTGCCCAGAACATTCCCTTCTCTGTATATTTGTATTTATACATATGGGTAGGGGGTGCCATAGTGTTTCCCTTAGACAGTACAGTATGGGGGTACAGCTTACTGTGTGCCCAGAACATTCCTTCTCTGTATATTTGTATTTATACATATGGGTAGGGGTGCCATAGTGTTTTCCCTTAGACAGTACAGTAATGGGGGTACAGCTTACTGTGTGCCCAGAACATTCCTTCTCTGTATATTTGTATTTATACATATGGGTAAGGAGGTGCCATAGTGTTTCCCTTAGACAGTACAGTATGGGGGTACAGCTTATTGTGTGCCCAGAACATTCCCTCTCTGTATATTGTATTTATACATATGGGTAGGGAGGTGCCATAGTGTTTCCCTTAGACAGTACAGTATGGGGGTACAGCTTATTGTGTGCCAGAACATTCCCTCTCTGTATATTTGTATTTATACATATGGGTAGGGGGTGCCATAGTGTTTCCCTTAGACAGTACAGTATGGGGGTACAGCTTATTGTGTGCCCAGAACATTCCTTCTCTGTATATTTGTATTTATACATATGGGTAGGGGTGCCATAGTGTTTCCCTTAGACAGTACAGTATGGGGGTACCAGCTTACTGTGTGCCCAGAACATTCCTTCTCTGTATATTTGTATTTATACATATGGGTAGGAGGTGCCATAGTGTTTCCCTTAGACAGTACAGTATGGGGGTACAGCTTATTGTGTGCCCAGAACATTCCCTCTCTGTATATTTGTATTTATACATATGGGTAGGAGGGTGCCATAGTGTTTCCCTTAGACAGTACAGTATGGGGGTACAGCTTATTGTGTGCCCAGAACATTCCCTCTCTGTATATTTGTATTTATACATATGGGTAGGGGGTGCCATAGTGTTTCCCTTAGACAGTACAGTATGGGGGTACAGCTTATTGTGTGGCCCAGAACATTCCTTCTCTGTATATTTGTATTTATACATATGGGTAGGGGGTGCCATAGTGTTTCCCTTAGACAGTACAGTATGGGGGTACAGCTTATTGTGTGCCCAGAACATTCCTTCTCTGTATATTTGTATTTATACATATGGGTAGGGGGTGCCATAGTGTTTCCTTAGACAGTACAGTATGGGGGGTACAGCTTATTGTTGTGCCAGAACATTCCCTCTCTGTATATTTGTATTTATACATATGGGTAGGGTGCCATAGTGTTTCCCTTAGACAGTACAGTATGGGGTACAGCTTATTGTGTGCCCAGAGCATTCCTTCTCTGTATATTTGTATTATACATAGGGTAGGAGTGCCATAGTGTTTCCTTAGACAGTACAGTATGGGGTACAGCTTTTGTGTGCCCAGAACATTCCCTCTCTGATATATTTGTATTTTATACATATGGGAGGAGGTGCCATAGTGTTTCCCTTAGACAGTACAGTATGGGGTACAGCTTATGTGTGCCCAGAACATTCCCTCTCTGTATATTTGTATTTATACATAGGGTAGGGGGTGCCATAGTGTTTCCCTTAGACAGTACAGTATGGGGGTACAGCTTATTGTGTGCCCAGAACATTCCTTCTCTGTATATTTGTATTTATACATATGGGTTAGGGGTGCCATAGTGTTTCCCTTAGACAGTACAGTATGGGGGTTACAGCTTATTGTGTGCCCAGAACATTCCCTCTCTGTATATTTGTATTTATACATATGGGTAGGGGGTGCCATAGTGTTTCCCTTAGACAGTACAGTATGGGGGTACAGCTTATTGTGTGCCCAGAACATTCCTTCTCTGTATATTTATATTTATACATATGGGTAGGGGGGTGCCATAGTGTTCCCTTAGACAGTACAGTATGGGGGTACAGCTTATTGTGTGCCCAGAACATTCCTTCTCTGTATATTTATATTTATACATATGGGTAGGGGGTGCCATAGTGTTTCCCTTAGACAGTACAGTATGGGGGTACAGCTTATTGTGTGCCCAGAACATTCCTTCTCTGTATATTTATATTTATACATATGGGTAGGAGATGCCATACTGTATGGAATAAAGAGCCAGCCCTCATCAAAGGGCACAATATGTGGAAGCCCCTGGCTGACAGCCCCCTTTTTACCAGTTATAATTGGATTTATAATGACAGTAGGGACACGGCGCCGTTCCTTCAGGCTCCTGATTGGATCCCGGGCCGAAGAGCAAGAATCCGAGGCCTCAATCACTTTCTGATAGAGAGAACCTCCAATCTCAGAGGCTGCAGTGATGGAGAGGCAATGGGATTGGGACTGACCCAGGACTGAAGGGGTTAAGGGTGGGCTATTTCCCGGGAAACTGTAATTGAAGAAACATTTCCATTTCTATTTCTTGGTCTTTTGGCTGCACCATGAATAGGAGCCATCGGCCGAGTCACAAGCCCTTAATCCTATTGGCTGGTGCAAGAACCACCTGTGAGGCAGCGGCGACACCTAGTGGCGGCTTTGTGTACTCAGCTCCCTCTAACATGGGGTGAAGCGGCTCCCAATATGGGGGTACAGGTTATTATTATCATATATTCCCTGATACTGCCTGGGGGAATATACCGATACACAGATCTCTAGAGATTAGAGCACTCTGATCCAAAGAGCTTACAGTCAGTTACAAGTATACATGGCACATACATTAGAGATGGTACAGGGCCAGATCCGTTACTGTTACTGTATAATAAGCAGTTCATATAAAGAGTTCCATTGGTTAATGTGTTAATAAGTCAGTCTGTTTATTGGGGGTCAGTGGGGTTTGCCCTAAGTTTAACCCTTTCCCACCTACCTGCCCCTGCTCTGCGCTGTCATTGCTGGATATGGAAGTTACGTACATTTTTGTATAAGTTTAGGGGCCCAGTGATGTTGCTTTGGGGCCCAATAACAAGTCAGTAGCAGTTCATATAAATAGCAACAATAATTAATGAGCTAATAAGTCAGTTTTTTAATTGGGGGGTCAGTGGGGTTTGTTCCTAAGTTACGTAAGTTTATTTGAAAGTAGCGTAAGTTTTTGCCTAAGTTACATAAACTGCGTAAGTGTCGGGGCCCAGTGATGTTGCTGTGGGGCCCAATAACCTGTCAGTAGAAGTTCATAACAATAGTAACAATAATTAATGATTAATCAGTCAGTCAGTTAATTGGGGGGTCAGTGGGGTTTGTCCAAAGCTTCTCTACATTGGTTTTTGCTTGATACGCGAGTTTCTTACGTTTCTAGGCAAGTTACGTTGTTTTCTTGGAATTTGCGTAACTTTCGTGGCGCGACTGTTCCCCCTTACAAAAGAAGATTTCACGGGGCCCAACACCCCCCCCGATGGCAGTCCTGCCCCCCCATCAGTACAAGGTGATTGCGATATCATTGGGCACTCACCAGTCATGTGATCCTGGCGTAGGGGGGCAACGTAGGGAGCCGGGGAGAAGGAATTCTGCTTTTTGGGAAGATCCGATGCCCCCGGGAGTAAAGTTACTGTTTTTTCAGAACTACGAAGGCGAAACCTGCTGATTTGTTATTTCAGACTCGGAGTAAAGTGAATCTGTCCCGTTCGCTTTCCCGAAAAATTTGCGAAACTATGGAAAAATTGGTGAAAAATTTACAAAAAATTCGGAAACATTTGCGTAAAAAGCGCAAAACTATGGAAAAATTGGTGAAAAATGTACAAAAAATTAGGAAACATTTGCGTAAAAAGCGCAAAACTATGGAAAAATTGGTGAAAATGTACAAAAAATTAGGAAACATTTGCGTAAAAAGCGCAAAACTATGGAAAAATTGGTGGAAAATGTACAAAAAATTAGGAAACATTTGCGTAAAAAGCGCGAAACTATAGAAAAATTGGTGAAAATATACAAAAAATTAGGAAACATTTGCGAAAAAAGCGCAAAACTATGGAAAAATTGGTGAAAAATTTAAAAAAAATTAGGAAACATTTGCGAAAAAAGCGCAAAACTATGGAAAAATTGGTGAAAAATTTACAAAAAATTCGGAAACATTTGTGAAAAAAGCGCAAAACTATGGAAAAATTGGCAAAACGTGGGTTCCGCGTGACTTTTTTGACGTGTGCAATTTTTTTTTTTTACACCTTTTTTGACGGAAGCGCAAATTGAATGAATAAGAAACCAAATATCCTTTATGGTTATCATTGGGTCCTTGGGTTCTGAAGGTTCTTCTGGATAAAAGAATCAAAGGGAAACAACATGGCAGCTCCCTCGCCATTATGGCGCATAGAGAGGGGGGCGGGGCCACCATACTGCAGCTCTGTGTATGGGCGGTACCATTGGCCCCTGGGGCCTTTGGAAAATGTCTCGGAATCTGAGTGGGAGAAAGGGAAACGTTTCCTGTTTGTGGGGAAAAGAAAGCCCCCGTAGCCCCACCATTGGGCCCCTTCCCAGCATGCCTTGGGCCACAGGCTCCATATCATTGGGTCCTTAATTATAAGAAGGATGGTGCAATAAGGATATGAAAGGAATTAATTAGTCACCGAGGGGCACAATAAATATTCCCCAAACGAATCAGTTTCTGTAGGAAACGAGTTGGGATTCTATTAATTATATTAATTGTTTCACTTCCGATACCAGTAGAGAGAAACACTGATTCGCTAGATTCAACAGCCAATCATTTCCCTCGGTCTCTGTCCCTTGGTGGCGGCAGCGCCCCCTGCCTGTGGCTTGTCCTCTGCATCTGCTGGGGCAATTTTTGGAAGGCAGGGGGCAGTTGATGGAGGGGAGTGGATGGGGGCAGTACAGTGGAGGGAAGTAGCGGGGCTGGAGGGCAGTCACTGATAGAAGTACCTGGGAGGCAGGAGCTGGGGCAGTTGATGGAGGGGAGTAGATGGGGGAAGTACACTGAAGAAAATAGTGGGGGGTAGTAGCTGTAGGGTAGAAACTTGGGGGGGGGGAGCAGCAGCTGGGCAGTAGAAGGGGCCAATAGCAGGGGCAGTAGTTGGGCAGTAGAAGGGCCAATAGCAGGGGGCAGTAGTTGGGCAGTAGAAGGGGCCAATAGCAGGGGGCAGTAGAAGGGGCCAATAGCAGGGGGCAGTAGAAGGCGCCAATAGCAGGGGGCAGTAGTTGGGCAGTAGAAGGGGCCAATAGCAGGGGGCAGTAGTTGGGCAGTAGAAGGGGCCAATAGCAGGGGGGCAGTAGTTGGGCAGTAGAAGGGGCCAATAGCAGGGGGCAGTAGTTGGGCAGTAGAAGGGGCCAATAGCAGGAGGCAGTAGTTGGGCAGTAGAGGGCCAATAGCAGGGGGCAGTAGAAGGGGCCATAGCAGGGGGCAGTAGTTGGGCAGTAGAAGGGGCCAATAGCAGGGGGCAGTAGTTGGGCAGTAGAAGGGGCCAATAGCAGGGGGCAGTAGTTGGGCAGTAGAAGGGGCCAATAGCAGGGGGCAGTAGTTGGGCAGTAGAAGGGGCCAATAGCAGGGGGCAGTAGTTGGGCAGTAGAAGGGGCCAATAGCAGGGGGCAGTAGTTGGGCAGTAGAAGGGGCCAATAGCAGGGGGCAGTAGTTGGGCAGGTAGCAGTAGTAGAAGGGGCCAATAGCAGGGGCAGTAGTTGGGCAGTAGAAGGGGCCAATAGCAGGGGGCAGTAGAAGGGGCCAATAGCAGGGGGCAGTAGTTGGGCAGTAGAAGGGGCCAATAGCAGGGGGGCAGTAGAAGGGGCCAATAGCAGGGGGGCAGTAGTTTGGGCAGTAGAAGGGGCCAATAGCAGGGGGGCAGTAGTTGGGCAGTAGAAGGGGCAATAGCAGGGGGCAGTAGTTGGGCAGTAGAAGGGGCCAATAGCAGGGGGCAGTAGTTGGGCAGTAGAAGGGGCCAATAGCAGGGGGCAGTAGTTGGGCAGTAGAAGGGGCCAATAGCAGGGGGGCAGTAGTTGGGCAGTAGAAGGGGCCAATAGCAGGGGGCAGTAGAAGGGGCCAATAGCAGGGGGCAGTAGTTGGGCAGTAGAAGGGGCCAATAGCAGGGGGCAGTAGAAGGGCCAATAGCAGGGGGCAGTAGTTGGGCAGTAGAAGGGGCCAATAGCAAGGGGGCAGTAGTTGGGCAGTAGAAGGGGCCAATAGCAGGAGGCAGTAGTTGGGCAGTGAAGGGGCCAATAGCAGGGGGCAGTAGTTGGCAGTAGAAGGGGCCAATTGGGCAGTAGAAGGGGCCAAAGCAGGGGGCAGTAGAAGGGGCCAATAGCAGGGGGCAGTAGGGGCAGTAGAAGGGGCCAATAGCAGGGGGCAGTAGTTGGGCAGTAGAAGGGGCAATAGCAGGGGCAGTAAGAAGGGGCCATAGCAGGGGCAGTAGTTGGGCAGCAGTAGGGCCAATAGCAGGGGGCAGTAGTTGGGCAGTAGAAGGGGCCAATAGCAGGGGGGCAGTAGTTGGGCAGTAGAAGGGGCCAATAGCAGGGGGCAGTAGTTGGGCAGTAGAAGGGGCCAATAGCAGGGGGCAGTAGTTGGGCAGTAGAAGGGGCCAATAGCAGGGGGCAGTAGTTGGGCAGTAGAAGGGGCCAATAGCAGGGGGCAGTAGTTGGGCAGTAGAAGGGGCCAATAGCAGGGGGCAGTAGTTGGCAGTAGAAGGGGCCAATAGCAGGGGGTAGTAGAAGGGGCCAATAGCAGGGGGCAGTAGTTGGGCAGTAGAAGGGGTAGTAGAAGGGGGCCAATAGCAGGGGGCAGTAGTTGGGCAGTAGAAGGGGCCAATAGCAGGGGGCAGTAGTTGGGCAGTAGAAGGGCCAATAGCAGGGGGCAGTAGTTGGGCAGTAGAAGGGGCCAATAGCAGGGGGCAGTAGTTGGGCAGTAGAAGGGGCCAATAGCAGGGGGTAGTAGAAGGGGCCAATAGCATGGGCAAGTAGAAGGGGCCAATAGCAGGGGGCAGTAGAAGGGGGCCAATAGCAGGGGGCAGTAGTTGGGCAGTAGAAGGGGCCAATAGCAGGGGGCAGTAGAAGGGGCCCAGGGGGCAGTAGTTGGGCAGTAGAAGGGGCCAATAGCAGGGGGGCAGTAGTTGGGCAGTAGAAGGGGCCAATAGCAGGGGGCAGTAGTTGGGCAGTAGAAGGGGCCAATAGCAGGGGGCAGTAGTTGGGCAGTAGAAGGGGCCAATAGCAGGGGGCAGTAGTTGGGCAGTAGAAGGGGCCAATAGCAGGGGGCAGTAGTTGGGCAGTAGAAGGGGCCAATAGCAGGGGCAGTAGTTGGGCAGTAGAAGGGGCCAATAGCAGGGGGCAGTAGTTGGGCAGTAGAAGGGGCCAATAGCAGGGGGCAGTAGTTGGGCAGTAGAAGGGGCCAATAGCAGGGGGCAGTAGTTGGGCAGTAGAAGGGGCCAATAGCAGGGGGGCAGTAGTTGGGCAGTAGAAGAGGGCCAATAGCAGGAGGGCAGTAGTTGGGCAGTAGAAGGGGCCAATAGCAGGGGGCAGTAGAAGGGGCCAATAGCAGGGGGCAGTAGAAGGGGCCAATAGCAGGGGGCAGTAAAGGGCAGTAGAGGGGGCCAATAGCAAGGGGGGCAGTAGTTGGGCAGTAGAGGGGGCCAATAGGCAGGGGGCAGCAGTTGGGCACGTAGAGGCCAATAAGCAGGGGGCAGTAGTTGGGGCAGCAGTAGGGGACCAATAGCAGGGTGAGCAGTAAGTTGGGCAGTAGAAGGGCCAATAGGCAGGGGGCAGTAGTTGGGCAAGTAGAAGGGGCCAAATAGCAGGGGGCAGTAGCCTTGGGCAGTAGAAGGGCCAATAGCAGGAGGCAGTAGTTGGCAGTAGAAGGGGCCAATAGCAGGGGGCAGTAGTTGGGCAGTAGAAGGGGCCAATAGCAGGGGGCAGTAGTTGGGCAGTAGAAGGGGCCAATAGCAGGAGCAGTAGTTGGCAGTAGAAGGGGCCAATAGCAGGGGGCAGTAGTTGGGCAGTAGAAGGGGCAATAGGCAGGGGGGCAAGTAGTTGGGGCAGTAGAAGGGGGCCAATAGCAAGGGGCAGTAGGGGCAGTAAGGGCAATAGCAGGGGGCAGTAATTGGGCAGCAGTAGGGCCAATAGCAGGGGGCAGTAATTGGGCAGCAGTAGGGGCCAATAGCAGGGGGGCAGTAGTTGGGCAGCAGTAGGGGCCAATAGCAGGGGGCAGTAGTTGGCAGCAGTAGGGGCCAATAGCAGGGGGCAGTAGTTGGGCAGTAGAAGGGGCCAATAGCAGGGGGCAGTAGTTGGGCAGTAGAAGGGGCCAATAGCAGGGGGCAGTAATTGGGCAGCAGTAGGGGCCAATAGCAGGGGGCAGTAGTTGGGCAGTAGCTGGGGCCATGGAACCTGGGGGTAAGGGGAGTGGCTTAGGCAGAACAGGGCGGGGCAACAACACACCTGGTTGGCATCTCTGTATTCCCATTGGGCAATGCCCTAGCAACCAGGTACAGCAGCTGATGATGATGATGAACATACACGTAAAAGGGGATAAATTAAAAGATGACCAATTGCAAAAACCCTTAGAATATCACTGTCTACTTCGCACTAAAAGTTAACTTTCCCTTTAATATCTGGGAGACTAAAGACTAATCGGCACCAGGAATGTGAAGTGGGAGGGGCTAGACATGTGGGAGGGGTTAGACATGTGGGAGGGGCTAGACATGTGGGTGGTCTTCAGCAGGTAAATAGTTCCATGGGGGGGGGGTATGTAAAGGTACGCGGGGGTGGGCCAAAGTACTGTTTATTTGCATGATGCATAACAGTGGGCGGAGCAATAAGCTGGGGGTACCTACCCCGGGGGTGGGGTGACTGGGGCAGGTTTATAGAGGTAGAAGTTCCGGTGTGGGCTGCGCGGTAAATAAAAGACTACATTTCCCAGGAAGCCGTGCGGCGGGTCCCAGTGCGCAGGCGCAGACAGACGTGGCAGAGAGAGATGGCTCCTGCCGGGCGCTGCTGCTGGGAGAGGAAGATGCTGCTGTCGCTGCTGCTCCTGGTGAGTCTGTGGGGGGGCAAACTTACTGCAACTTACACCCCCGGGAGCTGCCATAATATCCCTGTTACCCCCCAACTTACCCTTTCCAACTTGTATTTACTGCCCAGTGTCCCTTCAACTGCCCCCCCCGGCTCCTCATCTACCCCCTTATACACAAGAACCTGTAAAGTACCCCCACCCCATCTACCTACCCCCTGCTACACTGTTTTACCCCCAGACCAAGGCACCCATGAGCAGGACCTGCAGAGTACCCCAAATTACCCCCACCCAGCAACTTGCCCCTACCCCCCAGCAACTTGCCCCTACCCCATGCAACTTGCCCCTACCCCATGCAACTTGCCCCTACCCCCCAGCAACTTGCCCCTACCCCCCAGCAACTTGCCCCTACCCCCATGCAACTTGCCCCTACCCCATGCAACTTGCCCCTACCCCCCAGCAACTTGCCCCTACCCCCCAGCAACTTGCCCCTACCCCATGCAACAACTTGCCCCTACCCCCCAACAACTTGCTCCTACCCCCAGCAACTTGCCCCTACCCCCCAACAACTTGCCCCTACCCCCCAACAACTTGCCCCTACCCCATGCAACTTGCCCCTACCCATGCAACTTGCCCCTACCCCCCAACAACTTGCCCCTACCCCCGAACAACTTGCCCCTACCCCCCAACAACTTGCCCCTACCCCCCAACAACTTGCCCCTACCCCATGCAACTTGCCCCTACCCCCCAACAACTTGCCCCTACCCCCCAACAACTTGCCCCTACCCCATGCAACTTGCCCCTACCCCATGCAACTTGCCCCTACCCCCAAGCAACTTGCCCCTACCCCCAAGCAACTTGCCTCTCAACCAGACGTACCCACTCAGAGTGTACCTGGGGCCCCGTTTTCCTGCCCAGGCCTGCCCGACTGATGTTTGGGGGGCCCCTGTAGCCCATACTTTGGGGGCCCAGAACAATTCCATAATTCATATTTATTCTCAATTACAGCATAAAAAGTTAGAAAGTGTGAAACCCGTCCCCCCTGTTGCGCGTGTGGCCCTTATCCCATTGGCAGCCCCCCAGCTTTGTGCCCGGCTCATTGGTTCTTACAGTTCTTGTTGGGATCAGTTGGCCAGAGCGTTCCTGGGTTGGCCACATTGGCCACATTGGCCCTTGCCTTCTGTGAGTGCAGAGTTGCAGTTGCTTTCACTTTTCTTTTGTGGTTGCTAGAGACGGTAGCCTTAGCAACTAAAAACTATGTGGATTAGGGGTCTTGGGATCTGCATAAATTATTATTCATTTAATCATTTGTCTTTCTGTTTGTCTTCTATATCAGCCTGGCACTGGGACCTCTGCTTTGTTGTTAGGGTTAGTGCACCTAGCAACCATGCAGTTGTATAACTGAAGCTTCCTATTGGATAACTGTTGTCCTTTAGCGTGTGTATATTTTGATTGGCTAATGATGTGTTTGGGTTTATCTGCTTCTGGGAATGTTGCTCTTACCCCCCCCCCCCCCCCCATAGTTGAGCTCGGAGCCCCCCCTGCCCAGTGTCTAGGGATGAGCCAGTTGTGTCCCTTGTAGGAAGGAAATGTAGTTTCCTGTTAGCAGCTGTACATGGAGCCTGATCCCCAGCACCCCCCCCGGGTATTAATAATCTCCTGCCCCCCCCCCCCCCGGGTATTAATAATCTCCTGCCCCCCCTGGGCAGCTCGGGATTAATGGAAAATAAGCTTTTTATGTTGTATTTACCCCGGGCCCCTGACATTAGAGGGTGGGGCCCCCTGGCACACATTTTTCTGTGTGTAACAGTCATATATGGGCACCCTGCAACTCCCAGCAGCCTCTGATAGATGGGCAACCTGCAACTCCCAGCAGCCTCTGATAGATGGGCACCCTGCAACTCCCAGCAGCCTCTGATAGATGGGCACCCTGCAACTCCCAGCAGCCTCTGATAGATGGGCACCCTGCAACTCCCAGCAGCCTCTGATAGATGGGCACCCTGCAACTCCCAGCAGCCTCTGATAGATGGGCACCCTGCAACTCCCAGCAGCCCCTGATAGATGGGCACCCTGCAACTCCCAGCAGCCTCTGATAGATGGGCACCCTGCAACTCCCAGCAGCCTCTGGTAGATGGGCACCCTGCAACTCCCAGCAGCCCCTGATAGATGGGCAACCTGCAACTCCCAGCAGCCCCTGATATATGGGCACCCTGCAACTCCCAGCAGCCTCTGATAGATGGGCACCCTGCAACTCCCAGCAGCCCCTGATAGATGGGCAACCTGCAACTCCCAGCAGCCTCTGATAGATGGGCACCCTGCAACTCCCAGCAGCCCCTGATAGATGGGCAACCTGCAACTCCCAGCAGCCCCTGATAGATGGGCAACCTGCAACTCCCAGCAGCCTCTGATATCCCCTGACCATTTGAATAATATTGATTGGATGAGGGATTTGGGCCTCATATAAATCCAACTGCTCCCGTGCCTTAGGCCTATGGCATTGTGGGAGATAGCTGGGGGGGGGTAAATACCTAAAGAAATTGCCCCCACCAAGCCCTGTAGGATGAGCAGCGTTGATGGGGTTAAACCTGCCCCCCCCCCCCAAATACTTTGCCTCCCCCCCCCTGCTCATTCCCCAAGAGGTTTATTGCTATAAATCTGGGTTAGGCCCAGTAAAGCTGCAGCCCATAATGCACTGGGGTATTACCCTGCTCCTCTCCTGCCCCCTCCCCTGTGCCCCCCCCCAGTGTGTATCTAGGGATGTCAGCAGTCATAAACCTTCCTGTGCCTTCCAGGCATTACTCTTAACTCTTTACTTGCTGGTCAGGCTATGTAACCCCCCAGGGGTAGCCACTGGCTAAATGTTGCCCCCTGATTATTTGATAAAGGATGCTGGGAGTTGTAGTCTGCTCTGTAGGGGGTAATAAGGAATCTTGGAGGGGCTCATCCTGGTGTTTATATAGAGTGTTGGGGAATGGGGAGTGTGGGTAACAAACTGACCAACTGCATTAGTGGTTCCAGTGGCTGAATTCAGCAGGGGCCATAGGGCTGCTGTACACTGTGAATCATACAGCAGCCACATGGGGCTACAAGCATGCTGGGAAGTTTGTGTGGCTTTAGTCCATTGGTTGCTGGGGGTTGCCATTGCTTCGCGCCCTCTTGTCTCATACGTGTCACTCGCGTGTCTGTCGCCCCGCCTCCTTATCTTGCCCATCGCTTCCCAGTAACTCCCAGACCCTCTAACTACAACTCCCAGTACCCTGGAAAGGCAGCGCCCCACTAAAATGCCGTTTTATCTGCTTCAGTTTCCCACAATGCAGCATTTTTTCCCAGAATGCCAGTGCCATTAAACTGAAAGCTGTATCTGTCTCCTACTGTTGTGTGCACTGCTGATCCTGACTACTGAAACAAAGTAGCAGCACTCCTGCAGCCGGGCTCAGGCGAGAGTCACGGAGGTTTGGCTGCTGCTACATTGTCTCACTCATTGGTCGTAATGAATGGACATTGCTTGAGGTTACATTTTCCTTCATTATACAGGATGTTATATTTGGTTTTACTTCCCCTTTACCCTTTCCACCGCACCTAACCCTGTGCAAACGGGCGGGGCCGCAAATATTGCTTTGGGGGTTTAACCAGGATGTGTGAGCCAAACCAACTGGTGCAACAGGATTGGCCGAGAGTTCAGGGGTAACGTGTGGCCCCTGGGGAAAGTTGTATCAGGAGTCAGAACCAGCAGTGCAGGGAAGGGAAAGGGACAGACACAGTGACAGTTACACATAACTATAAACCCAGTGAGAATGAGGAATGAATGGGTATTGGGGAGTTGTATCAGGAGTCAGAACCAGCAGTGCAGGGAAGGGAAAGGGACAGACACAGTGACAGTTACACATAACTATAAACCCAGTGAGAATGAGGAATGAATGGATATTGGGGAGTTGTATCAGGAGTCAGAACCAGCAGTGCAGGGAAGGGAAAGGGACAGACACAGTGACAGTTACACATAACTATAAACCCAGTGAGAATGAGGGATGAATGGATATTGGGGAGTTGTATCAGGAGTCAGAACCAGCAGTGCAGGGAAGGGAAAGGGACAGACACAGTGACAGTTACACATAACTATAAACCCAGTGAGAATGAGGAATGAATGGATATTGGGGAGTTGTATCAGGAGTCAGAACCAGCAGTGCAGAGAAGGGAAAGGGACAGACACAGTGACAGTTACACATAACTATAAACCCAGTGAGAATGAGGAATGAATGGATATTGGGGAGTTGTATCAGGAGTCAGAACCAGCAGTGCAGGGAAGGGAAAGGGACAGACACAGTGACAGTTACACATAACTATAAACCCAGTGAGAATGAGGAATGAATGGATATTGGGGAGTTGTATCAGGAGTCAGAACCAGCAGTGCAGAGAAGGGAAAGGGACAGACACAGTGACAGTTACACATAACTATAAACCCAGTGAGAATGAGGAATGAATGGGTATTGGGGAGTTGTATCAGGAGTCAGAACCAGCAGTGCAGGGAAGGGAAAGGGACAGACACAGTGACAGTTACACATAACTATAAACCCAGTGAGAATGAGGAATGAATGGATATTGGGGAGTTGTATCAGGAGTCAGAACCAGCAGTGCAGAGAAGGGAATGAGGAATGAATGGATATTGGGGAGTTGTATCAGGAGTCAGAACCAGCAGTGCAGAGAAGGGAATGAGGAATGAATGGATATTGGGGAGTTGTATCAGGAGTCAGAACCAGCAGTGCAGAGAAGGGAATGAGGAATGAATGGATATTGGGGAGTTGTATCAGGAGTCAGAACCAGCAGTGCAGAGAAGGGAATGAGGAATGAATGGATATTGGGGAGTTGTATCAGGAGTCAGAACCAGCAGTGCAGGGAAGGGAAAGGGACAGACACAGTGACAGTTACACATAACTATAAACCCAGTGAGAATGAGGAATGAATGGGTATTGGGGAGTTGTATCAGGAGTCAGAACCAGCAGTGCAGGGAAGGGAAAGGGACAGACACAGTGACAGTTACACATAACTATAAACCCAGTGAGAATGAGGAATGAATGGATATTGGGGAGTTGTATCAGGAGTCAGAACCAGCAGTGCAGGGAAGGGAAAGGGACAGACACAGTGACAGTTACACATAACTATAAACCCAGTGAGAATGAGGGATGAATGGATATTGGGGAGTTGTATCAGGAGTCAGAACCAGCAGTGCAGGGAAGAGAATGAGGAATGAATGGATATTGGGGAGTTGTATCAGGAGTCAGAACCAGCAGTGCAGAGAAGAGAATGAGGAATGAATGGATATTGGGGAGTTCATTAGGCAGATAAACAAAAGTTTTTGGGTGGAGTTGCCCTTTAATCGCACAGACAGGGGTATATAGGAATATACATATCAGTTGATCAGTTCCTTATTATTGTGCCAATAAATTGCTTTATGACTCAGACTGGCGTTTCCCTGGCAGAGCCGGCTGTGCCACGGGGGTACCTGCGGGCTGAGATACCCGGGGGCAGATTTTCATGAGACGTTTGATGAATCAGCGCTGTGAGGGCCTCGCTGTGAGCGCCAGATGCAGTGTTAGTGGGGCACCCACTCGGGCAGCCAATCAGCAGCCGCCTTTATTCTCCCTGCACCCCTGGAGGAGAGTGGATCCCTGATTGCTCGTCCCCTGAGCTTTCCCTCGTCCCCCAATCAGCTCTCTGTGTCGCTCTGTGATTCCCTTCCCTTATGGCAGAGACAGTGATTTAGAATAAAGGGGAAGTTAACCCTTATATTAATCCCTGGTCTTTACAGATAAAAATAATACAAGTAATGGCAGGTATAGTGTTGGGGGCAGTAGGGTAGGGAGGTGACAGTGGGGCAGGAGGGGGTCAGTAGGGCAGTTGTGGGGCAGGAGGGGGTCAGTAGGGCAGTTGTGGGGCAGGAGGGGGTCAGTAGGGCAGTTGTGGGGCAGGAGGGGTCAGTAGGGCAGTTGTGGGGCAGGAGGGGGTCAGTAGGGCAGTTGTGGGGCAGGAGGGGGGCAGTAGGGCAGGGAGGTGAGAGTGGGGCAGGAGGGTGACAATAGGGCAGTTGTGGGGCAGGAGGGGGTCAGTAGGGCAGTTGCGGGGCAGGAGGGGGTCAGTAGGGCAGTTGCGGGGCAGGAGGGTGGCAGTGGGGCAGGAGGGTGACAGTGGGCCAGGAGGGGGTCAGTAGGGCAGTTGTGGGGCAGGAGGGTGGCAGTGGGGCAGGAGGGTGGCCGGGGGTGTGACAGTGGGGCAGTAGGGGGGTAGTAGGGCAGTTGTAGGGCAGGGGAGTGGCAGTGGGGCAGGAGGGGGGCAGTAGGGTAGGGGGGTAACCAGATATGAATTACTGCCCCAGTAGAAATCCTTAATGCCCTTTCCTTCCTCTCTTCCAGATTATCTGCCCCTCGTGCCTCATCTCCATTAAGATTTCCCCCCTCATTGAGAAAATCGATGACCACAAAGACTTCAAGAAGCTTCTGCGCACGAGGAACAATGTGCTGGTTCTGTACTCAAAGTCAGGTGAGCACTGGGGGGGCCGGGGGGGGCTCTAACAGTAGGAAATCAATAATTACCGATAGATAGAAGAGTTTGGCTTATGAGCTTACATTCTAGGAACAAGATACAGATCAGCTTCACTGAGATTTGGGGGCTCTGAGAAGGTTTTGGGGTGGCAGTGATTCTCTAGTTACACCTAGCAAGGGAAGGGAGAGGCTTGGGATGGGGGGGTATCTGGGGGGGGGGGATATGAGGCGCAGGGGCTGGCGCTCCCCGAAACTCTTTGCTGTTCTGAATTGTTGAAAGGAAATGTTAGAGAGACAGAAATTGAGAATTGGCCGTTTCCCCTTCAGCTTTGTGTTTCAGTTCTGCCAGATGCGACTCAGTAACAGACGGGGGGGGGGGGGGGGGGTTGTTCCTTCCCTCTGTGGGGCATCAGCAGCCTGGGTGGGGCAAGTGTCATTAGTGTTACAGGGTATTGGGAAAAAAGCTTGGATGTATTGAAGGGGGGGGTAGGTTTCTTAAGTATGTTATAGAATGGCCAATTCTAAGCATCTTTTCAATTGGTCGTCATTATTTATTTTTTATAGTGTTTGAATTATTTGCCACCTTCTGTCTCTTTGCAGCTTTCAAATGGGGGTCACTGACCCCGGCAGCCAAACCCTATTGCTCTGTGAGGCTCCAGTTTTATTGTTATTGTTACATTATATAACTTATTTTTCTATTCAGCCCCCTCTCCTATTCATATACCGGTCTTTCATCCAAACCTCTCCCTGGTTGCTAAGGTAGCTTGGGCCCTAGCAACCAAATAGCCGCTGAACAGAAACTGAAATAACTAAAAAATGGGAGAAAGAGTGGCAGTGGGGGGCACAGAGGGCCGGGGGGGGCACAGAGGGCCAGGGGGGTGGCACAGAGGGCCAGGGGGGGGCACAGAGTGTTACCCAACGGTATCTGATCTTTATGTTTGCAGCCTCGGCAGCGGAGCAGCAGCTCAAATTCCTGTCCAACATCGCTCAGGACGTTAAGGGGAGGGCGACTGTGTCATGGATCGACTGTGGGTGAGTGGGGAATAGATTTCCTAATGTCGGGGGCTCTGTCCCTCTGTCTGTCCCTCTGTCTGTCCCTCTGTCTGTCCCTCTGTCTGTCCCTCTGTCTGTCTGTCCCTCTGTCTGTCTGTCCCTCTGTCTGTCCCTCTGTCTGTCCCTCTGTCTGTCCCTCTGTCTGTCCCTCTGTCTGTCCCTCTGTCTGTCCCTCTGTCTGTCTGTCCCTCTGTCTGTCTGTCCCTCTGTCTGTCCCTCTGTCTGTCTGTCCCTCTGTCTGTCTGTCCCTCTGTCTGTCTGTCCCTCTGTCTGTCTGTCCCTCTGTCTGTCTGTCCCTCTGTCTGTCTGTCCCTCTGTCTGTCCCTCTGTCTGTCCCTCTGTCTGTCCCTCTGTCTGTCCCTCTGTCTGTCTGTCCCTCTGTCTGTCTGTCCCTCTGTCTGTCTGTCCCTCTGTCTGTCTGTCCCTCCTGTCTGTCCCTCTGTCTGTCTGTCCCTCTGTCTGTCCCTCTGTCTGTCCCTCTGTCTGTCTGTCTGTCCCTCTGTCTGTCTGTCCCTCTGTCTGTCTGTCCCTCTGTCTGTCTGTCCCTCTGTCTGTCTGTCCCTCTGTCTGTCTGTCCCTCTGTCTGTCTGTCCCTCTGTCTGTCTGTCCCTCTGTCTGTCTGTCCCTCTGTCTGTCTGTCCCTCTGTCTGTCTGTCCCTCTGTCTGTCCCTCTGTCTGTCCCTCTGTCTGTCCCTCTTCTGTCTGTCCCTCCCTCTGTCTGTCCCTCCCTCTGTCTGTCCCTCCCTCTGTCTGTCCCTCCCTCTGTCTGTCCCTCCCTCTGTCTGTCCCTCCCTCTGTCTGTCCCTCCCTCTGTCTGTCCCTCCCTCTGTCTGTCCCTCCCTCTGTCTGTCCCTCCCTCTGTCTGTCCCTCCCTCTGTCTGTCCCTCCCTCTTGTCTGTCCCTCCCTCTGTCTGTCCCTCCCTCTGTCTGTCCCTCCCTCTGTCTGTCCCTCCCTCTGTCTGTCCCTCCCTCTGTCTGTCCCTCCCTCTGTCTGTCCCTCCCTCTGTTGTCTGTCCCTCCCTCTGTCTGTCTGTCCCTCGTCTGTCCCTCTGTCTGTCTGTCCCTCTGTCTGTCTGTCCCTCTGTCTGTCTGTCCCTCTGTCTGTCTGTCCCTCTGTCTGTCTCTCTCTCTCTCTGTCTGTCTGTCTCTCTCTCTGTCTGTCTGTCCCTCTCTCTCTCTCTCTCTGTCTGTCTGTCCCTCTCTCTCTCTCTCTCTGTCTGTCTGTCCCTCTCTCTCTCTCTCTCTGTCTGTCTGTCCCTCTCTCTCTCTCTCTCTGTCTGTCTGTCCCTCTCTCTCTCTCTCTGTCTGTCTGTCCCTCTCTCTCTCTCTGTCTCTGTCCCTCTCTCTCTGTCTGTCTGTCCCTCTCTCTCTCTCTGTCTGTCTGTCCCTCTCTCTCTCTGTCTGTCTGTCCCTCTCTCTCTCTGTCTGTCTGTCCCTCTCTCTCTCTGTCTGTCTGTCCCTCTCTCTCTCTGTCTGTCTGTCCCTCTCTCTCT